>NW_015505202.1:1746158-1879374 GCF_001515645.1 Sinocyclocheilus grahami | reverse complement strand
ACATCTTCGCTCATATTCGCGGACACCATCCCTCCGTGCAGATAAAGGGATGTCGCATTAATAACAAGTTATAAGTTAAGGCCGTATGATTTCCGTGAAGCAGAGGGAATCCCAGTGCAGTCGTGAACATGGAATTTACAGTATAACGAGGATGTCACGTAAAACGCGTAATCGGATGGATGGATAAATCTAAAGTAGTTATGATATGTGTCTGTGAATATTAAAGCGGAAAGAGACTGCTATATGAATAATCTGCTTGTTTCTGCATGTCTCTGAGTGGCGCCGTTTTATCTACTGCATACTGAAGTACACTAAGATACATAAACATGAACATCAGCAGAGCTGCTCTGAGAGAAAACGTAAATAAACATTTCTTAGTTTTATTTGAGAAAAACCATTGTCAAATACACTCTAAAACTAGGAGGTCCGCTACAACCCATCAAAATAAACGTTCAATTTATTTGAAATTATGACATAAATATATTAGCATTGTACAATGTACTTCAAAGTTATAATAAAAACAATAATATTCTTTATAATAAAATTATTTATTTAAACATTGTTTTCAAGGAATATCATGTTTGTCCATGTTTTAACTTTGCCAAAAATAAAAGGAGTTGTAAATTTTAATTTAAAAACATTTTAAAATATTAATTAAAATGTTAAAGTGTGATATAGATATACATAAGCATTATATTTTTTATTGTTTTATTAAATTAATTAATTTTTTCAGGAGGGAGACTTCAATACTTTCATTAAAATGGTTTCAAGTTTGTTGTAATAAAGGATTTGTTCACTCAAATAACTTGTTCTTATACTTTTAAGAGTCATTGTTACTGATAAGAATTATTGTTTAATATATACCATGATAACCGCGAAACTTTCTGAGACGATTATCATACCGTTAAAATCTCATACCGTTACAACCCTAGTCGGTACCAATATCAGTAACATTTCCTGGTTCTCAGTACCATAGCAAAAACTACTGGAACTACCTAACTATATTATTTAACTATTCAAAAATTACAAATATTAAATAAATTAAATGAGTTAATTATTAATGCTAATAATAAGTAAATAACACATTAAAACTCAATGTTTTAATGTATTATTCTAATGTTTTTCAATTAAGTAAACATTGCTTTAAAAAAGTCAAGTAAAAACTCATTATATAGAACAAGGGACAAGTCTAATAGTCTTTATTTACACTTCAAGATAATTTTTTCAGATTTTTTTGTCCCATCCGCTGCTATGGTTATCAATGTGACAAGCGTCGCAATTTCGGATTCAATCCCGCATTTAAATATGATTACGGAAATGTGCAGTGTGTACTTAGCAGCAATGAAAAAATAAAACTTTTTTCCAGTTGAGCATGAAAAATAAAATGATGATGTTGGTTATAATGAAAGGATTTGTGAACTTTAAAGCGTGCGCTGAATAAATAATTGAGCAATATTTAGCACATTCTTAACTTAAATATATGTCTGGCCATTGTGTACATGAACTCAACAGACATGGCTGTGATTCGCTACAATGCTCAACGCTTCAAAAACACAT
Organism: Sinocyclocheilus grahami; assembly: GCF_001515645.1. Taxonomy (NCBI): domain Eukaryota; kingdom Metazoa; phylum Chordata; class Actinopteri; order Cypriniformes; family Cyprinidae; genus Sinocyclocheilus; species Sinocyclocheilus grahami. Next base: position 1,877,817 of record NW_015505202.1, on the reverse strand, counting down.
TGTAAATAGAAACCTTTGACGCTCACAAATTCGCCAAGCACAGGGGCAACGGTAAGTATAAATATTCATAATTCTGCTGAGCTAAAAACATAGGATAATGTTTGACACGCTTTCACACTTTCATAAAAAACAGAATGGGGCACATCTGGAAACACAAACTTTTTCAATACTCTATTTTCTTTTTTTCCATATATATCCAGATGTGGAAATGACTAAAATCATTAAAAATTTCATACTTTTCCATACTGTGTAGGAACCCTGTAAACAATCAACAATGTAGCTCTTTAAGAAATGAAGAGGCAAGCAAAACATGTCCTTTCTGCAAAAAATTTGACCTGGTCAAGCTTGTTGCTCGCCTATGATTCTCCAGAAAACATTAACTAAACAGCCTCCTCACATTATATACTCTGAATTCAAACAATGAAGAAAGGACAAACAAAAATTCAGAGAACTGTCATCTAAAAACAGACACCCACATCCTATTCACAGAAAAACGCAGAGGACACATATACCATCTCACTCTAATGTGAGCCACAGAAACAACTTTCTCCAGTGCAAAATTCTTACAACACGGTGAAGGGGGAAGAAAAGACAATAAACCTTTGAGCTTTAGCACTTAAGGAGATAATTTGTTCAAAAATGACAATTCTGTCATCATTTACTCGCCCTCATGTTGTTCCAAATTTTCATTCTTCCGTGGAGCGCAAAAAGCAGTGTTTTTTTTTTAAGTATCATTGCACTGCTTATTTGATACAAAAACAGGTCATAATGACTACATCTGTTAATCTTCAAAAATGACAGAAAAAATCCCAAACTAACACCAAAATGATAAATTCAATCCATACCAGTTGAATTGAACTTGAGAATCGAATCAGTCCAATTCATGAATCAATCATTCAACTCATTCATCAAAAAGAACTAACTCAAAAATACATAAATACATTCAAAACAATAATTTAAGTCATCTGGGAATCTAATCAAACAGTTCATTGAAAAGAACTGACTATCTTATCATATAAACTATCATTTAACTTCAGAAGACTTGGAATAAAATTGTACAGGCTACTTATAAAGTGCCTTTTGTTGTTGTTGTTTTTTTCCCCCTTAATGTGGTCACTATAACCTGTTGTTGTATGGAAAGAGCTGGCTAATGATTCATTATTAAAGTCTAATGTTGTGTTCCATGGAAAAAAGTAAGTAATTAATAACAGAAATGTCATTTTTGGGTGAACTGTTGCATTAAATGTAGCTGTTTGCTCTCTAATACAGTGAAGACACTGAAACAGACCGACAGAGAAGTGAACACACACACAGACACATGGTGGAACTGGGACATTGTGCTAAAGAGGCTCCTCACTGGTCCATAGAGAACTCAATGACTCAAGGTCGTCATGTTCTGCCATTTGGAATCAGTTGCATTAACATTTTTGCATCAACAGTTTTTCGTATATATAAACACAAAAGAATTATTGTCTATCGACCAGAGTCGGATGCCTTACAGCTGTAAAAACGAGAGGCCAAAATGAAGGGGCAAACCTGGTTGGAGTTGGCTGATTCAGCAAAAGGAACATTGGTGACTGGGGTCGTAGCCGACGAAACAGTGGAAGTGGCGGCACCGTGCATCATGGGAACTTTTTTCAGGCGAGTCAGACAAGAAACAAGGGAAGGGGGAAGGTGGAGGGGAGGAGGAATGTTATGAGTACCATGACATAATATGCCAGAGGAACAGGCTGAGTCATGGCAACTACGTCTTCATGTACTGCAAAGATGATGTATTCACTTAAGAACAAACATGCAAACAGAACTTTAAAACATTTTGTTGCATTACGTTTTAGCTTAGAGAGTTTTATCCGATCACCATTACATTTAGATAAAACTATTAAGGGTAAAATAAAAACATGGCCGTCATCAAAATCACACACATTTGGAACAGACAGGAACGTCTGACTGTCATATTTTGATGGGGGCCGCAGAATGGATAAATATACAGTAGGGGAAAAGAAGGGGAATGTAAATATGCAGTTCATTCCCATTCAAATATTGCCTTATAATAATATGACACTTTACTCCTTCGGTTTTGAGTTAACCTGATAATGAATGACATAACCATTCTAAAACACCTGTAAATATGAATTAAGAATTTAATCTAATAAAACCAGCTAAAGATTAAGAGATAAAGGTCATATTATAGGGAAAACTGCAAATTAACACAGAATGATATGTACACAGCAAGTGCATCACAGATGTCAAATAATGTCATGAAAATAAAAAACACAGACATGCGCACAGGCACACACTTGCACACTCACTGGTTCAGCACAGATCTAGTGTTTTGATTGGATTGTTACTCAGCTAAATGACTGTTAAGGACAAATTTAACTTGGCTAGCTAAAAAAAAAAAAGATCACTGTTCATCTATGGGCATTGAAATGTGTGTGCAACTGCATTTCTGCTAAACTTAGTTTGGGAATATTAACACTAAAAGTGAGCAGAAACTTGAGGGGTGATTTCTACCTTTCTAAACAGGTAAATGGTGAGTGTGTGTGTGTTTGTGAGGGGAGGGGACCTAGACTCTACCCTCACCAGTATATCCAGGCCCTAACAGGTAACGGCTTTGGGGGGCCCTGCAGCTGGTCCAGTCCCGCCTCTCCCAGCGGCCATCTGTCATTAGGCCTGGGGGTTTGAAAAGGCCTATAATAGATTTTAGGGAGTGAGGGAAAGGAGAGGATGAGGAGGAAAGGGCACAAAGAAAAAGGAACCAGTCTTAATGAGTCTCTCTGAAGGCTTTTGGCCTTGCTTGTTTGTGCCCGCACTGTGCCGTCAGCTGCACACAAAATCACACGCACACATGCATGCACAAACGCATATGACAAGTCGAAATAATGAACAAATGATAAGAAGCGGTGAAAGCAGACAGGTTGGGTGTAAACACAGTGACAGACAGGACAGGTTTGGGATTATAGTTTGAGACCTAATGAGGAAAATGACACGTTAAGCTGTCCTTGTCATTTTCAATACTGAACATTAAAATTGTCTTGTATTGATGTTATAAGGTGTTTCTTTGACTATGAGCACTTTTTTGTCCTTTCTCCTGAGCAGTCATGAGCATTTCCATCACATCCCAAACAATGTGTTTAACAGTATTCTTTGGTAAAAAATGAAGATGACAGAAATGAATTGCTAGACTATATATACCACAAAAAAGAGTCACAAAACAAATACTCTCTTCACAAGTGATATATCTTTTTTGGATTAATAATTAAATTTGATTAATGATTTTATTTAAAAATAATCTGATTAATAATTAAAATGAAAAGAGTTTATGATATTTAAATATTTATGTCATAATCATCATCGTTTTTTTGTCTTTTTATCCTCAAAGTCATGAGCATTTCCATCATATCCCAAATTACATAATGTGTTTAATAGCATTGTTTGGTGGAAATAAAATGTTAAAACATTTTTTAAATAAAGTGGCCAAAGCCTTTGTCTTGCTAAGGTTAATTTTACAGCTGGCATTTAATTGCATAATTAAAAAAAAAAACAGCAGCTAAACTAAAAATGCCACACAATAAAAATATTCTGTTCAAAAGAGATATTTAACTTGATTTAAAAAATTTTATTTAACTTTTTTATTATTTCTTACTTTTATTTATTTAATTAGTAGCTGTAAACAATGCAGTCATAATGTGTTAATGATTCATAATTATTTCCACAATTATTTAGAATTGAAATGGAAATGGTTTATGGTAATATATTTATAAAGGTTTATAATAGTATTTCTTTGTTTAGATTAACCATAATTGTGAAATGTAATAATTCATATTTTTTCATTTTATGATGAAATGTCATGTTTTGGATTGAATGTCTGGGTCTGGGACAAATGTAAAACAATGAAATCTAGACATGTAGAATAGACATGTGAAAAGTAGCAAAAATTAACGGGATGGTAAGTTTGAACAAAAACAAAACAAAACACCAAACCAAAGAAAAACCAACCTAAATAAACGTCATCACACCGAACAGTTAAAATCATCTACTCACTAATCTGCTTTTACAACCAGATTTTGTTAATAATCACGCACATGGTAGCTATTCAACCTTAAGCTTAATGGTAGTGACATTGAAGTCATGTGACTGTGATGCAGTTCTTTTATAGCATATGTTTAGCTTTTCAGTTCTGGTGATTGTATTTACACTTCAAAATTCATAAAAGCTGTGTTCATTTCTAACGATTATCATGACGAACAAGGATCCTATACCATTGTTGGTCACAGAGCTTATTTTCTGCAATATTCCAAAACCAATTGAAAAATCCTATTGAGCTTGTGTCAAGGGAACCAGGGTGATGCTAACTTACAGGTTGACCTACATAAATATGAATATGCCAATCACTACAGCACTCTATAGACTTGGATTAAAAGCCACAGAGCTCCTACTTTGATTTCACCGGGTCTTTAAAACTGGGTGGCAAACGTACTGCAACTATCCTTTTTTAAGGCTGAAGGGTCGCTGCTACAGTCATTTAGGCAAAATACAATCTAGCTTTTTTACTGATTATGTGAGAATAGTAAACATAGTGCAGTGCAGTGCAGCATCAGAAAAAGAGTAGCTAATGCTCAGGTGCAGGTGCATGAGGAGACGCAGGACTGTATGCATCATGGGACTAATTAGCATGACATGTGCATAGGATGGACACCTATGAGATAAAGAGAGCAAGTGGGCCTACAGGGAGAGAGATGGCAAGCAGAAAAGTGCTCAAGTCCTTGCCTAGCCAGGCACTTTGTCTTTAAAGTGCTGTATGTATGCAAGCCAAACTATTACAGGAATATGGTGATATTAGAGCGCAGCTCGGGGGAATCATCTGTCTGCGTGAGCTCACCTGTGGGAATGAACGCTGGCTGCTGCAGCTGCATGCTGGCCAAAGCCTGCTGGTAGTGGAACATGCTGGGGTTGAAGACGGCAGCCGCGCCGTTAGTCTTCTCCAGGGTCGGTCTCTTTGGTAGCTGTTGCATGGCTCCTGGTGGAAGAGCCTAAAGTGATCGGGATGACAAAGAAGAAAGAGGGGAAAAAAACAGAAAGATGGTGGGCAGAGGAAGACATAAAAGATAGCCATGATACTGAGCTACAGGAAATTTTGTACTGTGTGTTCCTGTCCATTCATGAAAATAAATCTGACATACTGTGTATTTGTCATGGTAAATGTTGCAAATCATGTTTTATAAATAAAATAATAAAACATTATCAAAACATTGATGGAGATGTATTTGACTACTTCTTTTAGGATGCATCAGAAAAACGTATTATCATATGTGTGTGTGTACATGTTTTTCTGTACTGGTAGGGACTTAAACCTGAATACACACCAACTCATGGGGACTTGTCACTGTGGGGACATAAATTGAAGTCCCCATGGTACAGAAGCTTATAAATCATACAGAATTCGTTTTTTTGAGATTATAAAAACGCAGAAAGTTTTCTGTTAGGGTTAGGTTTAGGTGTAGGGTTGGTGTAGGGCGATAGAAAAAACATTTGATATGTCATCTATGTTGTATTCTGAATAAAATATTGAAATTTGAAATTTTCACATCATTGCATTCGGTTTTTATTCACAATTTGTACAGTGTCCCAACTTTTTTGGAATCGGGTTTGTACAATTTGTACAGTATAAAAACCATTATGCCTATGGGGATAGTGAATAGGATAGTGAACCAGACGTGTGTGTGTCTGTGTGAAGTTCAAACTTTTAAACAGTACCGAGTGTACATACTACCAAACAGTGTTGGGAGTAACGCATTACAACTACTGTAACGTAGTTGTTACGTAACCAGATTACTTTTTTCAAGTAACTAGTAAAGTAGCACATTACTTTTAAATTTACAAGGAAATATCTAAATTACTTTTTCAAATAAGTTACTTTGTTTTACAATTTATTTACTGACACCTCTCCTGCAGTGAAATTATGAGTGAGGTGCAAAGGCACTTCCTTCAGCGTGAGGCTTATTAATTTCACGTTTGGTGTAAAAGGGTCTTTACAGTTGCCAAAAATATAACTTTTGGGTATTTTGTTATTAAGAAACAAGTAAGTAAGCTCAGCCCAGGTGACAAAAAGTAACGCAAAAGTAATGTAATGCATTACTTTCCATAAAGAGTAACTAAGTAACGCAATTAGTTACTTTTTTAAGGAGTAGCGCAATATTGTAATGCATTACTTTTAAAAGGTAACTTTCCCCAACACTGCTGCCAATATATAATCATATATATAGTTATGAGCTTGATAATTATTTTCAAAGAAGGTTGAGAAAATAAATCTGTCTTGTTTATTCTTTTGATCTTTCATTCAAAATATTCATACAAATTGATGCAAAACAATTTAAAGTGGGGGAAAATTTCATTATGAAATAAACGTTTTTCTCCAATCCATTTTGGTCACAATTATTGGCCTCATTTTATTTAATATTTTTTTGCAATATCCATTTGCTGAAATAAGAGCAATATACAGGTGATCACCTGTCTGTGTGCATTGAATTGATTTAATACACGAGTTTCACAATTTGAGATGAATTACTGAAATAAATGAACTTCTTCTTCTTCTTCTTTCAGGTTTAATGGCGGTTGGCAACTCATCTCAAAGGTGCATTACCGCCTGAAATAAATGAACTTTTCCACGACATTCTAATTTATTGAGATGCACCTGTAAGGGTCACGTGTGTGTTTCCGTTTAGTTTCCGTTTGCCCCAATTTGGTCTAATTCCTGTTTCCGTAATTAGTTAATATTCGTTCATTTAGATCACCTGTGTTGTGTTAATCATTTCGTTTGCTCCTTAGGTTTCCTGTCTTCATAAGCCCTCAGTTTCTGTTAATTTCTTTGTCTTGGATTAATGTTATTTTGAATGGTCTTAGTGAGTTGATGCTTATTAAAAACCCCCTTTACTTCTGCTTCAAACGCTTTACTACAACCACGTGACAATAAGAGTCTTCTCCTTTAATGCCTGAGGAATTTGGAGAAAACCTGGCAAGAGATCAGAGACCATTCTTCTATGCAAAAGCTCTCCATATCCTTCAAGGTTCATGTTAGTACACCCTCCTCTTCAGTTCAGTAATTTTCTATAGGTTTCAGATCAGAGGACTGGTGGCCATGGCAGCACGATTATTTTGTGCTCTGTGACCCAGTTGTGCTTAGTTTTGGATCATTGTTCTGATGATGATCTAACCTCAACCTATTATAAGATTTCTAGCAGAGACAGTCAGGATTAGATTCGTTTTTTTTAATGTATTGGTATCTGATAGAATCCACGATTTCAATATCTGAACAAGATGTTCAAGACCTCTGTTAGAAAAGTAGGCACACAACTTTAAAAATCCAGCAGAATATTTAACCGTGGACATTGGGTTCTTTTTTTTTTTTTACCAGTGTGTATCCCCATATCATGTCAAAAAGCTTTTCTTTTTTTTCTTCTTCTTTTGTCGTTTCGTCTGACCATAGAACCTGGTCCTATTTGAAGTTCCAGTCATGTCTGACAGCTGAATATGCTAGAATTTTATTTTATTTTTTTGATGAGAGCAGAGTTTTTTTTTTTCTTGAAATCCTACCAAACAACTTGTGGTGATGTTGGTGCTATTTAATATTTTGAGGTTTTCTGACCCAAAGACTCCACCATTTTCTGCAATTCTCCAGCTGTGATCCCTGGAGAGTCTTTTGGCCACTCAAACTCTCCTCCTCAGCATGCATTAGGATGATATAGACACACGTCCTCTTCCAGGCGGATATGTAACACTTCCTGTTGATTGAAACTTCTTAACTATTGCCATAATGGTGGTAATGGGATTTTTAAATGCTTTAGCTATTTTCCCACAGCCACTTTCTATTTTGTGAAGCTCAAAAATCTTTTGCTGCACATCAGAAAAATTTTCTTTGGTTTTACTCATTTGTGGTGGATGATTAAGGGAATTTGGCCTTTTGTTCCTTATTTATATATATATATATCATTATTATTATTTTTTTAATAAGTCATGGCTGGACAATTTCTTGTTTGTAGTCACCCTGGTGTGCCAAAATAAATATGAATGGGAATATGAAGGGGTGCTAATAATTGTGGCCAACGTTTATTGGAGAAAAACGGTCCACATTGACCACAACTGTATATTTCTATTCTATATAGTTTCCACAAAAATATTAAATAGTAACTGTTTTAAACATTGATAAATGTTTCTTGAGCAGCAAATCAGCATCTTAGAATGATTTCTGAGGGATCATGTGACTGATGCAATGTCTGCTGAAAATTCAGGAATAAGTCACATTTTAAAATATATGCAAATAGAAAACGGCTATATAAAGTGTAACGATATTTCATTTTCTCTTAGGAATGTAATGTGTGTGTGTGTATACATATTTTTAGAAATGTAATGTGACTAGGATTATTTCACAGTATTTAAAGTTTAATTACACAGATTTCCTCAGCTAGTTTGTGACAGCTAGTGCTGATCTCTTGTATACTCATCAACTCCTATTCTATCAAAATAAAATAAACCGTCCAAACTGAATCTTGTTGACCATAGTTTCAACGCAAAGTGAATATATATATATATGTATGCTGTGCTTCTCTGGCAAATATTTGGGTCTGCTTCTCCATTTTTCTAAAAGCGGCGTCAGACACATGCAGCGTTGCATGAGGAAGAGCGATATCAGAAAGAGAAATTGAGGTGAGGCGTCCTTATCTGCCTCTGATAATTAAACACAGAATGCTCAGTCTAGATGAAGGCATAAAAAGGAGGCTGTACGGCTGTCTTCCACTGTGTAATTCTGTCTGAAGAATGATATGCAACATGATAAGAGCAAGGTCAGCAGGAAAGAGGATATCTGTGATTCACTAACCGAGGGATGATGGGGGAGCAGTCCGACCTCATGATTTACATGAGTGAACTCAATCCCAAAACCCAATAATAATGTGCTGTACTGTAGAGACATCAACAGTCGGTTCCTGAAGTAAAAATCTCAATCCAGATCTGATATTAAACAATGCATAAACCTTTTAAGAAAGACCACATATGAGCTCTAAGGTTATTAAGAGGTTGACGTATGGTTCTGTAGATTGCATAAGCCAGTGATTTAAACTTCACTGAAAACAATTGCTTAGCTGCCAAATTAATTACAGATGAGGTATGGCACTACCCACAATTCTGTAGTGAGATTCACCAATCTGAAGGTTGTTTCCATGGCAATGAGAACTGCAAACTCCACAACATCATTTTTTTTGTATCTATATTATTGTTACGTAGCCTACCTAGCCTTACCTTGTTAGTTATTAATAGATGTTGTAGTGTAAGAGCGGAAAACATGTTTTCTAGTTAGAAAATGCATAAAAAAGTTCATCAATCACTCACCCTCATGTCATTCCAAACCTAAATGGCTTTCTTTCTTCTGTGGAGCATTTCTTGAGAAATGTCCCAAGTGTTTTTTGTCCATGCAATGAAAGTCAATGGTCACCAACATTCTGTTCCACAGAAGAAATAAAGGTTTGGAATGACATGAGGCTGAGTAAATGATGACAGATTTTTCATTTTCAAAGAAAACATCCTTTCCCAGTAAATAATGGGATGAGTATTAATTAATCCCTCATTAAAAACAAGACTGGATATGACATTTCTGGCCAATACTTATGAGCTGAAAACTATTTTCATGTAATGGCATATTTAACCTCTAAAACGCTGATATAATTTTTTTTCTAAATAAATAAAAAAAGAAATATTAATAACTAAAATCAATCATTTGAAATGCTACAATTTGAATTTGCATCACATTATAAACTACAGTATTAAAATTAGTATTTATTTTGAAATTTGCTAAAGATTACATTTAACAGTGTTAATTTTAAGTGTTAGATGAAGGCAAAGGTCATCTAAATGTAAAAATAGAAGAAATGAGCATGAACAATTAAATATCCAATATTAACTAATACATAAAGAACTATTATTGGATGATAGCCAATATGGTACTCATATAAATGTATTTTGCATCCTTATTAAAGATTTTAAATTCATTCTTGCGTCTGTCTTTTTTCCGATTTTCAAAATGTAATCAAATGATAGCGATTCCTCTCTGAGCTAGTTGGTTTGGTTCAAAGTTTCTTAAGTTCCTGTGGAGAAAATACTTCTAGAACCCAGACTACAAATTTATTCAAGTGTCATTTCACTTCTAAGACGGTGATTAGTTTACACAGAAATTGTGGCTGGTTTCTTGCAGCACTAACACTTTCACCCAAAACATAAACTATATGCAAATGAGCTATTAGAAATGAACAAATCAGCAAACAATATTAAAAAAGACACAGAAATGGGTGTAAGATGAATGTACCAGATTGAAAGTTGGTTGCAGGCTGCGCTTCAGAGGACGCACTGAGGGCTGGGTAAGCGAGCAGTGACCACATGACGATGGCAAACCAATCAACGACAGTAGACATAAACACGAGACAAGAGAATGAGCCGTGAAGGAACAGATGCAGCTGAGGTTAGAGAGAAAGCTGGGTAATAAGCTTGTAGGACAACAAAGAGAGCTGTGAGGATGTAAAGACAATCAAGCAGTGTTCAAAAAGAATAACAGCATGAACCGAGAGGGAGTCAAATAAAGCCAACATATGATAAAGCCTCAGGCAGACCAGGTGACTGCAGGAAGCAGAGGAGGATTTTTGGATAACGTCCCCACATCTGTGCACTGTAAATAAACCTTTGTAGAAATGTTACATGATAAGACTTGGGAGACTAGGATAAAAATGACACATTATTAAAGAGAAATTGTCTGCAGTAGACTCTCGGGTGAGAGGCTGCTAACTAGTGGAGGTTTCTGTTGGAATGAATTGCTTGTGTTTTCCTTTCTTATCGTTTATCTCTCCTGCACCTGCACTGCAGACACCCTTTGCAACCGATCACTGAGCCCAGGTCTTCATGCATCACACAGGAGACAAAGAGCTCGCCTGCAGACACACACACACACACACACACCCTCCTGCGGGGGATCTGAATTATTTAATAAACTCCTGAACCTCACATTGAAGGTGTGTGGAAAGTGAGTTATAAATACACACACCTTCATCTGACACTAGTAAAGCTTATTGAAAATGGCATCCTGGCAAAAACTAAGGCTGCTGGTCACTTAACTCTAGATTACTCCAGTGGCACTGTTCCTGTAATATGTGTAGTGAAAGCTGCCTTGGATAAAACCAGATGCTAAAATGGCCCAGTGTGACATGAGATGTGATAAATTACATATTACAAAAAAATTTAACTATACTTCATTTTCCACCAAAATGGTGCAATGACGTAACTTACTACATAACACATAGTGCATTGTGGTCTTTGTTTGTGAGACGTATGAGTTTGAAAACAAATTTTATCATCACAAGTAATTGAATTCAGTGTTTATGATTATAAGCTGCATAAGCTGATGCAACAGTGAGAAGTTAAAATGAAATAAATTAAAATCAAACTAATACAATCCAAAGCTATCTAATGATGCATACACTACAGTTCAAAATTTGGGGGTCAGTACGTTCTTTTTTTCATACTTTTATTAAGCATTCATGCCTTAAATTGATCATAAATGAGAGTAAAGACATTTATAATGTTAACAAAGATTTCTATTTCAAATAGATGCTTTTGAACTCTAGCTATTTATCAAAGAATTCAGAAAAAATGTGTCATGGTTTTCACTAAAATATCAAGCAGCACAACAATGTTTTCAGCAATGTTGATAAAAAATGTTTCTTGAGTGAATCAGAATATTAGACTGGGATCATGTGACACTGAAGACTGGAGTAATGATGCTGAAAATGCATTACCATCACTACATTTCAAAATATATTCACATTATTGTCAATTGTAATAACATTTCCATAATATTACTGTTTTTCTATAAACGCAGTCTAGGTGAGCGGCAGAGACTCTCAAAAACACAAAAAAACCCTTACCGACCCCAAACCTTTGAATGGTGTGATGAAATATCATTGAATAACGAATGGTTATCATGAATGTTATTAATAATGAATGTTATTAATAATGAATAAATTATTGACTCACTCGTTATTCATTTTAACATTCATTCCTTATATTAAAACAAAGTGGTTTGAGTTTACGAGTTTTACATGTTTTGATTCAGTTTGATTTATGCCACAAAAAGCTGCTTTTAATAAATGGTCAGAAGTTATTTAAATGTGTAACAAATTCAGTTATTAGCAATGACTTTTATATATGATATTTGTAAATAACAGAATTTTATTTTATATGGATGAATACATTTTTTTTTTCCCACAAATTATGTAGCTTAATTTTTCATATGACAACTAGTCCATGGTGTTGCCATATAGTCTTTACAGAAGGCATTTTTCCACAGAGCATTATCTTTTGTACTGTGATGTGTGATTGTCATAATTATGGGAATTAGTGCTTGTGATGTCATTGTAATGGGATCGTCTCAGTAACTCACCATGGCAGCAGCATTCTGGCTGGCTTGGTGCTGCGCCGCCTTTATTCGGGCCTGTAAGTGAGCCGGAGGGTGAAAGTACTTGCATTTGTCACGGGTGCATCGGCCCTTAATGTAATCCATGCAAACAATGACGGAGTTCTCGCTGCCGTCCACCATGGCGGCTTCCATTGGGTGGGCATAGCGGCAGTCGTTCTCCCCACGTGTGCAGTTTCCCCGCTGGAATTCTCGACACACCTGGGAGCAGGACAACAGAGATTTACTATCATCCATTAGTCACATTAAAAAGCACGCTTTGTGACAGACATTTCAATTCTTATCATGACACAATAGCGTTATAAACTAGATTTTTACATTTGATAAAAGATGTATGGCCTTTGCCCAATTCTATGTTGTCACTGGTTGCCAGGATGCTTCTATTAGGGTTAAAGATTCTTTTAGCATGTTACTTTGTAGTTGCTATGGTGTTTTGGCTGGTTGTTAGGTGTTTACTCAGTAGCCCAGGTCAAAATACGCCCAGCCCCAAGTCTGTATCACATTCTAGCCTGTATTTTTGACTCACTTAATGCGAGTCTATAGGATTTTTGGTAACACTTTACAATAACAGTACATAAATAATCATGTACTAATACCTAAATTAAATATCAAGAATTAATTGTAACTACGACATGAGTCATTGGAATTCATGTGTGAACAATGACCGCATATTTGTTAATATATTAACTTAACACTTTGGGCACATGAATTCATATGACTCATAGTTAAGAATAGTTCTTGATTAGTAGTACATGCCTTAACTCATCAATAGTTTATATTAAAGTAATATTTAATAGAGGTATATATTTAGGTATACTTTAGTACATGATTACTCATGTACGGCTATTGTGTTACAGGATTGGTTCACCATTTACGTTTGTTTTATCGCCAAACATGGGCTAAATATGGTCTGAAGTCTAATGACTAAAAGCTGGAATACACTTCAAAACTTTCACACAGATTTTTGCCCTGATTGGCAGTCTGGAAGAGTCAGCGATAGATGCCAAAAGTCAGAGCCACACTGCAGATTTCGGGCAGTCGAACGACAGATTTAAATTCCATTTAAGATCCATTTACATTCTTCAGCATCTCTTATATCGCATCGCTGCTCACAAATCAAACTCCCTCCTCCAACCCAACTCCACCTAACTGAACCTGTAATCTAATCTGAATTTTTTTTTTCGTACAACAGTTCACTATATTGCAAGCATTCTGTATCATGTATTTTCTACAACTCATGTAAATTGTGATTTGTAATTATGATCTGTTCTGTACCCCAGGGGGGTTTGACTTGCTGCTCTCCCCGCTCTGTCCAAGCATGGCTGCATGGACAGGCATGGTGAGTTTTGCCCAGAACAGAACCATATATAATTGTAATAAATTTACTTTGACGAAGTAGTCCTGACTGAAACACTAACAAAGTCAGCAAGTATGTGATGCCTAGTGTTTTAAAAAATCTGTTCTGATTCTAAAAGTCACGTAGTGTATTCCAACCTTTAGAAAAGTGACAGCACACATTTTGACATGTTTTTAAAGTTTGTAACACAAATGGTTTAGAACGAGTTGCATGCCGAATACATATTTAGCAACCGAAATATAGTGATATTACAAGAGACAAAGCAAGTTGTTTTGACACCTCAAGCTTGTCTGTGCGAACATGTTTCTGCGTTGAATTTCCGTTGCCCATGGCGATGCCGGTGGGGCTCCCCGGGACCAGCACGGGGGCACTGGGCAGAAGTTCGGGCATGAGACTGATGCCCGGGCTCATGTGGCTCAGGTATGGGCTGAAAGCCATGCTCGGACTGTTGGCCAAGGAAGGCGTTACTGGGAACGATGTCTGGATGAGAGACACAAAGACAACAAGGGATAATAAAGCAATGCTTTCAAGCCAAGAGAAACGGTCGTGACGTTATTGGTTATTAAATTTGGATCTCACTATGGGCTGCAGCTGAGCTCCAGGCAGCATGAACTGCATCTGCTGGGCCAGCATGGCGGCTGCGGTCTTCTGCTGGATCAGGTTGTTCCTGCCGTTTATCTCCAGCTGGGTCTTGAGATGAGGCGGAGGATGCAGGTACTTACAGTTATCACGTGTACAGCGTCCCTTAGAGGGGTTGTAGAGGGAGACACAGAGAGAGAGAGAGAGAGAGAGAGAGAGAGAGAGAGAGAGAGAGAGACAGAGAGATGAATTGCACTGAATCTCAGCTAATAAAAGATCCAAGACTGCGTGGCAGGAAGATAAGGGCTCTGTGATTGAGAGGATAAATGAAACAAGAATCCCTAGACATTCAAGCGTAATGATTCCAACTTTCAAAACCCCATCAAATGAAAAGAAAACAGCATAATCTCAGGAGTGCTGGAAGGTCTGAACTTCAAACGATCGGAGGAAATGGTAAAACGACAGCACTAGGACACGGGAGGAAAAGTTTTCACTACTTCTAACTGAATTGACAGTGACAGCCTTCTCTTTCTGTCTGTCTGTTCGCATCAACAATCTGCCCGTCTGTGCGGCTGACAGATTATAGAGCCCTTGTGGCTATTGTACATGCTCATACTACATATGGGTCGGACATATAGCATTGTTTATCACACAGCTGTCCGAGCAACATGTTGAACGGTGAGCAGCAGACACGGTTATATACACACACCAAACGTTCATGAGCAGGGTCGATTAGCTGCGAGACAAACTCAGTGAACCCATGGAGCAACGCCATTTGTTCTGCAATGCGTAAGGTACTGTAATAACCCAGAAGGGAAAGATGTCATTCCATCAGTTCAAAAGTCTGTTGATAAACTGTCACTATTTCCATTAATACACATTTATTTTGTTCCTTTAGACAATTGTATACCTTTTTCAGGTCAAGGAGCTCTTGGGGGATAGAGGGATGGAGCAGGAACCCCTGTTATGTACGGTACAAAATTGAGAATTGCATGTTAAACCTAGCCTGTAATATGTAGGCATTGGTCACAATGGTTGACTAATCGACTAGCTGTTAAACTTAAAACTTAAATCATCTAGATTGTTTTTAAATAAATAGTTTAAGGAGAGGGGTTAAGAAAAGTAAAAGTCACTGTTGACATCAGCTGAAAAAAATGGTGTTTGAGAGTTGGAGCGAGATCCATTTTGATGGAAAATAAACACAAATGTTTTTGACAGATTAATCAAGCACATTCTTTCTTAAAAGGACAGTTCGTGCAAAAATACAATTTCTGTCATTTATTCACTATTGTTTTTCTTTATGATTTTCTTTCTTCTGTAAAACACAAAAGACATGATAAAGCAGAATGTCTGCCTCTCTTACACACAATGAAAATGAATGGTGACCAAGGTAATGAAGCAAGATTTAGATTCAGGTCCAACTTCTAACAGTTTATTCTAAAATACTCTTTTTTTTCTCATGTCATCACAGCTTTAATGGGTTGTTGGGCTCACAAACCGAACTGAGCTGCTTATCGAGGAATGCATGGTTCCAACAGGATGGAATCTGAATGGAATCCCAACGCATTCCAAACGGAATTTGCAGAAACAGTAAATCCCAATGGTATCTGTGCTATGCTAACAGTTCAGATGGAATGTCAAAGTGTCACTCCATATGAATGAGATGTGTAACTGTCCACCAGCTACAGCAATTTAAACACTTGCCTGTGTCTTCAGCAGCCTCGGGGCAGCTTTTAACAGTGATGAAGCCTAAACAAAATTTTAAGTGCGTGAGTGTGGGGGTGTCTCTTTGCTGGCCAGTGTGATGTGGTGCACTTAATGGAGATGAAAGTGGGTGTCTGTAGTGTCAGCGTGCAGGGACAGCGTGATCAGTGTGCTGTCGAGGACTTGGGAGATGGTTCACCATGCTGCATCATTCAATGCAACTCCCACACATGCAGCTCCATATGACACCTAGTCACACGTAGCCAGACCTTTGACTAAACGGCATAAATTGTGGTCCACACTGCAGCCCGTTCTGGCCAAGAACTGCCAAATAAACCGGGCTCAACAGAGTTGGAGTGTTTCTCTATAATAAAGATTACATTCACTACAAAAACTGTGATAATGTGTTAAAGTACAACATGACAGCAAGCAATGTTCATCTGTTGGTCTCCCAGCATCATCCCATCTGAGAATCATGCTAGTGCTCACTGGAAGAGTATGCAGCTGAAAATCTCACCTGAAATCTCACTGTGAACAAGTTTTTGCACTGGATTCACACTGTTTGGTATCATTTAACTTCAATTCAAAGTCTAATGTAATGTCTAAATATTTCAATATTGTATATACACAAACATTGTTATTAAATGTATTAAATAATTATTTAATCAAACTAAATTCATACTAAACTCAGTTTAAATGTATTAAAATATTGTGGATTGAAATAAATTTGTAATTATACACCACCGCTCAAACGTTTAGGGTCAATAATTTTTTGTTATGTTTTTGAATATCTCTTATGCTCACCAAGACAGTGTTTACTTAAAATACAGTAAACTCAGTAATATTGTGAAATATTATCAACATTTATAGAACAGTTTTCTACTAATATATTTTTAAATGTTTATTCCTATGATTCCTATGATTACTCCAGTCTTCAGTGTCACATGATCCTTCAGAAGTCATTCTAATATGCTGGTTTGATAATATTAAAAATGTTTCTTGAGCACCAATGTTGAAAACAGTTGTGATGCTTAATATTTTTATGGAAACAGAACAGTTTTTATTTGAAATAGAAATCTTTTGTAACAAAAAATGTCTTCACTCTAACTTTTGAAATCTTTGCTCTCACTTTTGATCAATATAATGAATCCTTGCTGAATAAAAGTATACTTTTATTCTTAAATCTTACTGACCCTTAATTTTTTAATATTTTTTGGTAGTGTAATTACAATAATGATGTAACTTTACTAAACTATCAATAGAAACATGTAAATGTCTTTAAATTACATAATGTATTAAAATAATATATTTAAAAAATATTGCAATTATCAATTTTTTACTACATGCATTTGGCTGTATTAATGTTAGTGATTAATTATTTACTTGATTGCAGATTTGAAATGACATGAAAATTTACATTCCTACGACAAACTTACTGCTCAATGAACATTTAAACAGAAAACACACACACACACAAGAAAAAGAGGAAAATGTGTATAAATGCTGTGATCATTATTTGTGATGCAAACATAACTCAGAAACGTTTCTTTTAATCAGACTGGAGCTTGTCAGATCAAGAAAGTACTTCTGTGGGCAATATGCATCAGTAGTGGTTAATGGGACGGTCGGTGGGTGTTCCGTCTGAGGCTGATGCGATACATAACAACACATCGCTCGCTACAACACAGGCAAGACACTCGCATACAGAGATGTCACAGATATGTGCAACATTTGTTAATTGTATGGCCTGATACTTGTACGACGCTTTCACACACTGACATTGAGAGCTATTTCATCAGCGGCATGTGTTGTGGGAGTGTGTGGGTAATGAGCAAACCGTCTCAAAGGAGCAGACAGGTGATCCTGCCAAAGCACACAAGAGAAACAGCCTCACAGCCAAGCTTTAACATTCTGGAAGACAGTGAGAACACACCGCTCATTTCAATAGTACACAATGATACAGAAAACATGGGTCGCCACCACAGAGAGATGCGGAAATTATGCTGAGGGCTCTGACAGAGTCCCCACGAGCTGAGAAACGTGAAAGATGAAAAGCTGTAAGTCATGTCATGTAGGATGGACTAGGTCAGGGATCTGCTTTGCGTAGTCATGGTAACACACCCGGCAACCGAGAGTAAGTTTTGCCTCATACTGTCTCCTCACTACTGATTGGCCAGAGAGGAAAAAAGGGAGAGGGAGGAAGAAAACGAGAGAATGCACAAATGAAGAAAGCAGACTGCATATCTGGTTAAACCAAAATATTCTTCAATTAAAATCTAAGCGCTGAACCTTTTTATGGTGAATTTTCCTGTACAAAAAGCAAATTCCTAAACAGACTGTATTCCCCAGAATTCTATTTGTGCTCCTCGAAGTCAACTAACAATCTTAGCCAATATTTCTAGTGCCCAAAATTTTGTTTTTCATTAATTTTTTTTAAAGTTGTTTAAAGGAGCACTCAGAGTCAGTACTATTTTGTTTACGTTGTGATGGACACTATGGTGGTTGTCTAGGGCACTGTTTCCCAACCGGGGTCACCGCTCAGGTTTCACTTTCACGTGGTGTGACGCTATCCCGCTCTATGCGTGTGCGCTCCACTCAGTCGCTCCACTCGTATACCGCTCATGCGAATCGGATCAGCAAAGTCCACTAAAAAATCAAGCCGACAGGAAACATCGATGTAGTACAGTATTGTTTCTGTCTGCAATAGCCCTACTGTGTTGTAACATGGTGTGGTATATGGGTAACTCTGGTAATGCTGCCCTCTCATTCATTGAAAGCCTACATTAAAATCTGTCATATAAATTGGTCTCTTCATTAGAAATTAGCCTACTGATTGCCACCATTGATGGACACATTTTTTTAAATAATATTAAAAATATCTGTATGACATATTCTGCAGTTCTTCTCAGTTGTACCGAATATCTATACTTTTCAAATGATCTCATCGAAGTTAGAAATTCAAATATTGTGACAAAATTAATTTTGTAGGGTGCCACAAGTTTGTTAAAATTTCCAAAGGGTGTCGCGACTAAAAAAAGGTTGGGAAACACTGGTCTGGGGATAATAATAGCTTTCTAGGACTAAACATTATTTGAATAATTGGTAAAAAAAGAAAGAAAAGTTAAATATCTTAACCCTACTGTTAGACTTACCTGAAAAACTAAAAAGCTATTTATTTAATTCGAAGGCCTAAATAAAAATCGTTATTTTTTATTTGTGCTATCATTAATTTATTTATTTGTTCTTATTTTATTACTGACTGCTTACTTGTCATTTTTTATTCAATTCAAAGTTTGAAATCAAGCTATCTCGTGCTACTGCACCAAAATTACCCAACTGTAAAGATTTGTGAGTTAGCTAGTTATAATGGTAATTAAATCCTTTTTATATATGTATAAAAGCCTACATTAAAATCTGTCATATAAATTGGTCTCTTCATTAGAAATTAGCCTACTGAATCGTTATTTTTTATTTGTGCTATCATTAATTTATTTATTTGTTCTTATTTTATTACTGACTGCTTACTTGTCATTTTTTATTCAATTCAAAGTTTGAAATTAAGCTATCTCGTGCTACTGCACCAAAATTACCCAACTGTAAAGATTTGTGAGATAGCTAGTTATAATGGTAATTAAATCATGGCGACCCACTCCATGTATAATAATACTTGTTTTTATTAGACTATCAACGCAAGTGGAGCTTGTCTCATGTAAATGTACATCATTTAAACATTTTTCAAAACTACTATTAATTTATAAAATAATGTATCACAGGGATGCTGGCGCCTATCCGACCATTTAAAATTTTGATGTTAATGTATTTGTGATGTTAATGCGAGTGGACATACTCTACTGTTCAAAAGTTTGGGGTCAGTAAGATTAAAAAAAAAAAATTGGTCAAGTGATTACAACATGGCGGCCCCCATATGGCGACCCACTCCATGTATAATAATACTTGTTTTTATTAGACTATGAACGCAAGTGGAGCTTGTCTCATGTAAATGTACATCATTTAAACATTTTTCAAAACTACTATTAATTTATAAAATAATGTATCACAGGGATGCTGGCGCCTATCCGACCATTTAAAATTTTTGATGTTAATGTATTTGTGATGTTAATGCGAGTGGACATACTCAACTGTTCAAAAGTTTGGGGTCAGTAAGATTAAAAAAAAAAAATAATAATAATAACAATACCTTTATTCAGCAAGGGTGCATTAAATTGATCAAAAGTGACAGTACAGACATTTATAATGTTACAAACGATTTCCATTTTCAAATAAATGTAACTTTCTATTAGGGGTGTGCGATATTTATCATCTACATTAATATTGTAATTGTTGTTTTATTATTGTAATTGTTGATAAACTCTATTAGAAAGCTGTTTGAATGCCCCAATAATTTAAGATATGAAAGCAAAAATATCCCTGTATGGGTTTTTGTTTATATTTAAAAGAAAAGATATAGCTTTGTAATATCACACAAGCAAGAGTGCTGTTTTCCTGAATAGCAGCGTGTGATCACGATTGCGAATGTGATATTGATTTTATACAACAATTCAACAAGCAAGAAGCGAATATTGAGCGAGTTACATTTTAGACACAATATTGTCTGTTTGTTTCTGTTTCGACAACAAAAATAGCTCCAAATTTGGAGCAGAACATTTCTTTGTCTCAGAGCAATGCTGCCTGTTTTGTTCCTAAATTAATGTTTTTGAACAAATCATCTGAGTCAATGATTCAATCAGAAAATCACCTGCTTCATTTCTAAATGAATCAGCCATTTTGAGCAAATCATTTGAATGAATGATTCAATCAATCACTCATGAAGACAGAAATTGCCGCCCCCTACTGGCGGTTTTACTGACGTATTTATTTATTCATGACAGGCCTAAATCAGCCAAGGTACCAGCACAAAAACACACTCAGCAAATATTGTTGAATTATAATTAATGATAAAAATTAAGATTTTTTTGGCAATATCGCACAACCCTACTGTCTATTCATCAAAGAATCCAGAAAAACTGTATCACTGTTTCCACAAAAATATTAAGCATCACACATGTTAGCATCATTAATAAAAAAAATTATAAATGTTTCCTGAGCAGCAAATCAGCAAATTAGAATGATTTTTGAAGGATCATGATGCTGAAAATTCAGCTTTGCTATCACACAAATAAATTACATTTTAAATTATATTACAATAAAAAACAGTTATTCTAAATGGCAATACTAGTTCACAATATTACTGTTTTTACTGTATTTCTGATCAAATGAATACATAAATTCTGCAAAGAGTATTCTGTTTTCCATGATCTGTCCCCATTAAATGTACTTCCTGGAACAGTGTCTCTCAGTGTCCATTTAGTTGTCCTATTTCCTAAAAATAGCTTGTCAACTCATGCTCATGTGAATTAGACGCAGCCAATGACAGTACCTGCTGATTTAGTTTTTCAGACAGAAGCCTGTGCCAGCACCAGTGCTACATCAATATCTGAATCACATTTACATAGACTAGCTGACTGCCTAATTTATGCATCTCTGATACGTTTTCAAGCAAACTGAACCAGATTAATGGTCAATGAACAGCAAAAAAGCAAAAGCAGGGACTGGTTGAAGGAAGGACACAGTAGTAGCCATTAGGGGATGTCGATAAATTAGCAGAGCTATGGAGCTGTGGAGGGACACAGAGGATAGAGAGGCCTGGGGGGATGGGATTGGGATTGAATATACATGTTGAAGATACTTTTTTAACATAAACAATCAGTGATCACGACTGAAGGAGGCTGTACTTAACACCTGAGATCTTATATGAGATATACATAAATGCTAACACATAAGCAAGTTTTTAGCACAAAGGATTCTCATGCAAATGTTTTTCTTGTGTGAAAAAAGTCTTAAGGATTTTTTTCTGCATATGCCACTTAAAGGATTAGTTCACTTCCAGAATAAAAATGTCCTGATAATTTACTCACCCCCATGTTATCCAAGATGTCCAGGTCTTTCTGTCTTCAGTTGCAAAAAAATGAAGGTTTTTGAAGAAAACATTCAAGGATTTTTCTCCATATAATGGACTTCAATGGTGGCCAATGTGTTGAAGGTCCAAATTGCATTTTCATTGCATTTTCAAACCTTCAAAGGGCTCTACACAATTCCAGCCGAGGAATAAGTGTCTTATCTAGCAAAATGATCTGTCATTTTCTAAAAAAAAATTAAAATATACTTTTTAGCTACAAATTCTCATCTTGCATTAGCTCCACGATGCGGATCCATAAATTCACGATTGACGTAATCGCACTGGAAAAATAATAATCGCAAGCTAAAATAATAGATTGCTTAAATGAACATTTTGTGGCCACTGGTACACTTCATCAGTCAAATAATTTGACCTGTGATAATTCCTCAACTGTTTACTCTAGTGTAAATCATTTTAAGGTAGACCAATTATTTGATTTTAACCCAGTAACAGTTTCAGAGGTTAATAAGGCACTTAAATCTTTAGACAGTAGGAAACAGGCTGGTCCAGATAAGTTGGATCCACATTTCTTAAAGCTGGCAGCTGATTTTATTGCGCCACCACTTTTTAATCTTTCTTTAGCTACAAATGAAATTTCTTCTATCTGGAAAACTGCTTATGTTCGGCCATTATTTAAAAATGGGTGATCCAACTGTATTGAATAATTATAGGCCAATTTCGAAATTGTCTATTTTATCAAAAGTTTTGGAATCGCTTGTGAATGATCAATTAAAAGAATTTCTATCTTCTAAAAATGCCTTATCAGAGTTCCAATCCGGTTTTAAGAAGAAACATAGTACATCCACAGCAATTATAAAAGTATTAAATGATTTAATGGTTTCATTGAATAATAAAAACCATAGTGATGCTCTTTTTATCGATTTATCCAAAGCTTTTGATTCTGTAGGTCATGAAATTTTGAAGCAGGCTACTTAGTGTAGTTTTATCAGTAAATACTGTCAGATGGTTTGTTAATTATTTATCGGATAGATCTCAATGTATAAATATAGAGGGACTCACTTCTGTACTCTGAATGTAAATATCGGCGCACCACAAGGATCGATCCTTGGGCCATTATTATTTATTTTATATATTAATAATATTGGGAATAATCTCGCACATTCAAGTTTTCATTTACACGCGGATGATATGGTGATTTGCTCCTCTGCATCAACATTGGATCAGGCTCTGAGTCATCTTCAATCTGATTTTGATGGAGTTCAGCATACACCGAGCGATTTAAAACTAGTTTTAAATGCGGAGAAATCTAAACTTATGATGTTTACAAAAAGAAAGTCTGCAATTTCAAACTCATGCTCAATTACTACTCTTCAAGGTTTGGAGATTGAAGTAGTATCTAAGTATAAATACTTGGGATTTTTAATTGATGATTCTCTTTTTTTTGGGCCTCATATTCCGTACCTTGGGCCTTTTTTTAGAGTCAAGTATTGTCTTTCTTTTGCAGCAAGGAAGAGATTGGTAGCAGCTAAATTTTTTGTCAGTGTTGGATTATTGTGATATCATATACATGCAGGCACATAAGCATTGTTTACAGGCGTTGGATTCAGTTTATCATGGAGCATTAAGGTTCATCACAAATTCAAAAGCCCTTACTCATCATTGTTTATTGTACTCTCGGGTTGGCTGGCCGGCTTTGTCATCCCGTAGACTTAAGCATTGGTACTTATATATAAAATAATTTTAGGTTTACTTCCTTCGTATTTACAGCATAATCAATTCTAAAAAGGTGTAAAGAATTATGGGCTTCGCTCACAAGACTATTATCTTTTAAGCATCCCTAAAGTTCGTACTAATATGGGTCAATGGGCATTTAGTTATGCTGCTCCATTTGATTGGAATCAACTAGAAGATAAGTTATGCTTAAAAGAGTTGGTATCACTAAATGATTTTAAATGTATTTTAAAGGATCTAATTGTAGAGTCACCTGATTGTAAATGTTTTGAGTGATTTGTGTATGTTTCTGTGTATGTAAACGAATGTAATTTGTTTTATGTGTAACTAAATGTGATTTTAAATCACAAGAGTTTTTAATTTCCTGGTTAAATAAAGGTAAAATAAAAATAAATAAATTGTAAAAGTCAAGTGCGGTTAGCTCCTCCTCTGTGCACTCTGGTTCAAAAAGGTAGAGTAGATGGAAAAACTCTAATTTTCTAATCTAATTTTCTCCTCCAACTTAAAAATCGTCCAACATCGTTGTTTTTACCTTTTTTTGTAAAGGGCATTTGACTTTCTTTGCATGCTTGCTTTGTAAACACTGGGTCGGTACTTCCGCCTACCTTTCCAACATGACTACGACCTTTCCAACATGACTACGTAATGCGTGAAGTCGAGCTAATGCATAAATGTAAGAAATCTTTAAGAAAATGACCGATCGTTTCTTTAGATAAGACCCTTATTCCTCGGCTGGGATCGTGTAGAGTCCTTTGAAATTGAAACTGCAATTTGGACATTCAGCCTGTTGGCCACCATTGAAGTCCATTATATGGAGAAAATTCCTAGAATGTTTTCCTCAAAAACCTTAATTTCCTTGCGACTGAAGAAAGAAAGACATGAACATCTTGGATGATATGGGGGATGAGTAAATAATCAGGAAAGTATTATTCTGGAAGTGAACTAATCCTTTAAAGTCACCATGAAATGAAAATGGACAATTCTTATGTTTTTAAGGAATATTGCAGTGTTTAATATACATTTTTTATCTGTGCACAAAATTTTGTTGCACTTTATTTTATAGTGTGTGTACTTACATTGTAATATAAGGTAACTAAATGGTTAAGGTCAGGTTTAGGTTCAGGCTTAGTACTTAGTTATTACCCAGTTATTGCAATTACTATAATAAGTACATAGTATGTACATGTGGAACAGGGACTACAAAAATAATGTGCTACGTATCATTTTTTATTCATGAAAGGAAAGTGACAACAATCCAATCAGTTTCTGACAGACAAAATCAAATCCCACCCTACATTTTTTCATGTTCAAGAATTATTTTTACTCAGATATGTCCTAACAGAAGAGAAAAGACGATCACAATTTCCATTTCATGCCGACTTTAAGCGCACCTCTCCTCAGCACTTCAGCAGGCACCATTAAAACTCCTCATAGACACACACACACACACACACACACACACACAAAAACATCACGAAGGATTTCTCTCATTTATTTTCTCTAGCTTTATTTTATCTCCCTCCCTCTCTCAGTCATAACAGCAATCTAACCCTGAGTTTTTAGATAGTGACGGCTGGCTGTGTTTACTGTTCTGATAAAAACAATCAAACAATTGGATGAGCAAGTAATCTACACAGGTCACTGGCGCCCAGTGCTTACAACTGTAACACGGTTCAGAGGGACTACTGTATCCAGTCAGTCGGCGCTGTTGCTAGGCCTCATGTAGCTTTCTCTCTCTCTCACTCCTCCTCCTGAGCTTCCCCACACATGCTGCACACAGCCAAAAAACGGCCAAATAATACATTCTAGCTCAATAAAGGAGGAGACAGCTGCTGCACTCAGACAGAGAGGGCCTTGTCTGGCTCTTTCGCTGCACATAAACACATACGCAGAGATATAAACACACAAACACATTTGTTGTGTTCATAGCTCAATGCTGAGCGCCACGGTTAATATGAGTCCTGATTGAGCCACAGTCCAGTGTGCTGCTGCTTCCTGAGATTAACATGGACAAATCAGAAAATAAAAGGTATAACAAGCGTGAGCTTATAAATTGATGAACCGACAAAAGATCTAATTTATGACAATTCATCCAAAAATGAAAATTCTGTAAATTTACTTGATGTTCAAAATATCATTTAGAATGACCATCTCATTTAAAACTGAGAATATTCACAAAAGAGATGTTATCTGATGTTCTGTTTGTTACTTTTCATTCAATTACAATGAATGCTGAGGACTAGAAGTCCCAAAAGTATTAAAAACACCATAGATGCATCATAAAAATAATTAATATGGCTTGTGTGCCTAAGTTGTCTAATAGCGTACAATGGCTTTATGGAAGAAACTAAATGAATTTTACGTTTTTACATATACCATTGACAGTGTTGCGTAGCCAGACCTTCAGACTGACGGCGAAGGACTGGGAACCTTGGCTGCTTTGACTGGCCAAGGACTAGGGGTGGGCGATATGACCAAAATATTATTTCACGATATGAGAAATTTTATTTCACGATAACGATATGTACCTCGCTATAGCTATTTTTATTTTATAATATTATATAATATATTTTATGTTATTAAACTTAAGAAAAAGAAGCGAATTACAAGCACAACAGAACAAATAAATATGAAATAAACTTTTATTCAGCTACAGTAGGCTAGGTTTATTTAACATGTATTAAGAAATTTGACAGAAATTGAATAAAGTGTATAAATAAAACACTGCATAGTCTTCACTGTATCAATCAAACATGATTAACATTAATAATGACAGACAGCAGCAGGTAAATAAGGTGTAAACTGTTTTACATTTATTTAGCATATAACCGACTGTGTTTACTTGAATACTCCACACGACGGGCATTATGACGTTACTGTGTGCGTATTTGACCATTCAAGCACAATAAAAGATGAAAGAGATTTGTGTTCGCGATCGCATGCTGTCGAGAGAGGGGCTTTCAGTGTGTCAGTCAGCGCGAGCACCGCACTGAGTTATTTTTCACTGCTTATTGCACTTAATAACTCTACCAAGTTACCCTCTCTTTATTTTCTCATTCATGCATGTTTCCTTATCACTCAAAAGGTGTATAACGTTTAAGCAGTACTGTGTTACGCACATATATTTGCATACCGCGGAATACACGATATAGCAAAATCTCTAACGACAGACACTTTATTTCATGGTAACGATATATACCGTCATACCGCACAGCCCTAACAAGGACCGCCCAAGAGGCCATTTTACAGACAGGTAAAGCAGCCAATCATGTTTTGTTTTTGTGCCGCGTCATATTTAGGGGCGTGGAAATGTAACCCCAATAACAGAGCGGTGTGTAAAACGCTTGGACGTATTTTAAAAAGTCTATGTCGCGAACTTTACATATTTCACATACTTTTGAAAATCCAGTGTTTAGTTGATCCTGATAAGCGCTTATTGTCACAGTTGTAAACACGATGGCTTTCTTCTTCGATGAGGGAGTTTGGCGTTACGGCATCTTTGTTTCCAGGCGGAATGTTAAAGAACGCGACACACGTCTTCTGGAAATCCGATGACTTCGAAACTCCTGAAGTGTTTCCAATTTTGTGTGCCATATGCATCAGGCATTCAGCCAACGATCTGTGGAAATGACATCTGAGACTGAGACTACCATTGACATTCAATTAATTAATTAATCATTCGAGTCAGCTCTTTTCAATAAATCAGTTAATCTGATTCACAAAGCCATTCATTCATGAATCAGACTGACATAGAATTCCTATTCACTGCTCACCAAGGCTGCACTTATCTGATCAAATATACAGTTAAAACAGTAATCTAGTGAAATATTATTACAATTTAAATTAACTGTTTTATATTTGGACATATTTTAAAATGTAATTTATTCCTGTCATGCGAAGCCGAATTTTCAGCATTCAGTGTCACATGATCCTTCAGAAATCATTATGATTTGCTGATTTGCTGCTCAAAAACATTTATTATTATGAATGTTGAAAACAAGTGTGCTACTTAATATTTTTGTGATATATATTTTTCATTTTCTAGTCATCATTCTTTGATGACTAGAAAGTTCAAGAGAACAGCATTCATTTGAAATAGAAATCTTTTGTAACTAAAATGTCTGTACAGTCACTTTAGATGCATCTCTGTCAAATAAAAGTAATAATTTCTTTAAAAAAAAAACTTACTGACCAAACTTTTCACTTTTTGAAGCATCAAAGCTCCAGTTCCTATTCTTTATAACTGCATGGCATAAAAAGGTAAATTCCAGTAAATTCTTCAAAATTCCTCCTTTTGAATTCCATAGAAGAAAGTCATAAAAGTTGAGTGACATAAGGGGGAGCTAATGACAGATTTTTTTTAATGAACTGTTCCTGTTCCCTCTAAAATGGCTCCATCATGCTTCCAAAGAAAAGCATTGTTTAAACATAAAAAGTACCAAAAATTACCATAGATGGTTTAGTAGATAACCCCATGGCATTAGCTTGTTTTTTGGATATACCATAGTACCATAGCAAATACTCTGGGAAGTAAAACACTCTCAGAATTCACTGGTAGTCAATCAATATGCTTTTTTCAATTACATATTTGTAAACTTTGACATTTGCTAATCCTAACCTCATCTTGAACATTTATTGACTGTCCAATGGTGCCACCACAGTACGTTTTATCAAAATTGAACAATCCATGACCAGAGGTTGCAGTGTTTTAGTCTAAATCCGACAGAAAAATACACACAAAGGCTGATTTCAGGACAGGAGAGAGATCAGTACTCAGCAAAAGAGCCTGGAGGTGTTAGGGATATCTGACAAAATGTCCAAATAGCATGTGTGAATGATGAAATCTGCACCAAAACATCAAATAATGCTCTCGTGGTTAATATATCAGTGCAATAGTAAAACAAACTTTAGTGTCTGTGTGCACGTGCATCCGGGTTACCTTGAGAGAGTCGAAACAGGCGATGACGCGGCCGTTCTCCACGTGGCAGGTACGAGAGGGGTGAGCGAACTTGCATTCAGTGTCCGAACGCGAGCAGGTTCCTCGCTGGAACTCTCTGCACACCTCTAGCGTCAGCCACTTGGTGTCGCGACCCATGGTCACATTGACGGCCATGGCGGTCCCTTGGCGAGTGAGCGGAGGGCTGGGGTGGGGCAGCCAGGCGTGATGAAGCACAAAGGCTGCAAAAAATAAGCACAGTGGCAAGGAGATCCTCAGACTACCGGTACTATCTAGAAATGAAAACCAAACTTTCTTATGAACAGGAAGGGAGCATAGTCTGTTGATCAGCCAGTGAGGAAGTATGACGAGAATATGAGATCAGTTTAAAGTCAGGTAGGGAGAGCGATGAATCAAGCGTGCTGAGGTGGAGTAGGTCAATGTGACATGCTGCGGTGCATCTTCGGCTGCCGTCCAGGAAAACGAGGCATTAAAAGTAGAGTAGAGCGGCACTTTGTATTTGTCTGCAGTGGTCGCCCCACTGTCTAGACTCACCCTCCGGAGCTCTGGGTTTAAAATAGCCCTCTTGCATTGATGTAAAACGGACTTTCTCTAAATTTAGGCTTCCGAAACCCCCTGCCCTGTTGCCATTGGCGCAGCAGTCCCTAAAGATACTCGCATGTCTGGGTCACAAGGGATGGAGAGACTGCAGAAGTAAAGAGAGAGACACTTTGAGAACCCAAAAGGGAAACTAATCGACAGGCGTCCTTGTATTAAGAGGTGAAATGGCGAGCAGGCAGAGCTGGAATCGAGGAACAGGCAAATGGGTTGATTGACTGTCAGGGTGAAATATAGCCCGAGCCAAGGCCAAGCGCACACGCATGTGCTGAAGTCAGCGGGGAAGAGAGCGCTCCGAAGCAGACACAGAGAAGGGCTTCCGCAGCATCCAGATGAGGCACTTTATGGTGATGTGAGTCTTCTTTCACTTGAATCGCTTTCTCATCCCTCCTGCTCTCCCTGCGTCCCTTTCATCGCACTGTGACGTGTCCTCGCGCACTTCTAAGAGAGTCCTTTGTGGCAGGAGTCCTGTATTTGCAAAAAGACAAAAAAACAAAAGCAACAAACTCAGTTAAAACAGCTTGTCCCCTTCAGAACAGTCAAAACACTTCGCAAAAGAAACATTTCGCAAAATACACGCGATAAAAGTACAAAACAACAAAGGAAATGCCTGAAGCCGCAGCTGTTTATGTCGCAAACCTGTAACTGGGGAATACAGAGGTGAGCGACAAACAGAGAGAGGCTGAAAGCGCATGGCAGTAAGCGCGAGTGAGAGAGTGCACGAGAGGTAGAGGAGGAGTGCAGATGGGAGGCAGGCAGCAATGCAAAGGAAAGGGCAGGCTGTGTCTTGATTAAGAGATACAGGGAGGGAGGAAAAAGAGGGAGGAGGCAGGGAAAGGGAAAGGGACAGAGAGAGAGAGAGCACATGGGAGACAGCAACGTCACTTTACGACTCTGGGGCAGATGGAAGCGACAAACTCAGCACAAAACAAAACATCAAGGCCATAAACTATGCGCCGATCGCACTCTCTCAGAGTTCGGGATCTAAACGTGGCTTTTGTGATTGAAAAAGGAAGTAGAGCAGCCGACAGGAAGGGCAAATCCCCATAGCTGCAGCTGCTGAGCACGGAACACTGCAACAGCCAATCAGCAGTTGCGATGCAACCTGGCAATGTGGAACGGCCAATCGGGAGGAGCCTGATATATCGATCGCTAGTCTCCCCACCCTCTTTGTCATTGCATTGCTCCTTGGATGAATCCGAAGGAGAGTGGCTCTCTAGCTTTCCCGGAGCGTTATCGGGGTACAGGCGATCACAGGTGGGATGATGAAGGGAAAAGAAAGGAGAAGTGAATGGATGGTTATCGCATTCATTCTACACAGGAAGGTGTGCGAGGTGGAGACGGGGGCGGTGCCACAAGGGGATGTGAGTGGGTGTCTTGGGTGGGTCTGACAGCTGATATGCCATCCCTTGAGAGAGAGAGAGAGAGAGAGAGAGAGAGAGAGAGAGAGAGAGAGAGACAGTACAGTGAAGAATAATCAATGGCGTGATGACCAAGCACACTTGAACCGATGCTGGAGGGAGGGATGGATAAACGAATAAAAGGACAGGAAAATGAAAACAAATAAAGCAGAGGTGAACGAGCAGACAGTGAGGGGATTAGAGGAGAGGTTAAGGCAGATAATATCTGTCCCCGTGTCTCACAGCGACAGACACAGACGGAGGAGGCGGCAGGTGGAAGGGGTGGTGGGGGGGATTGGTGAGCGCGTGATCGGAGCACGCAGACAGACGGTCCAGAAGGAGAGCAATGCGGTGAGGGAGATCGGGAGAGAAAATGAGCAAGAGAAGATGGAAATTGAATTAATGACACCCACCTCCAAATACAAGAATGAAGGCACTAAATGCAGAGCAACATAGCACCGTGCAAAGCAGAAAGTCGGTTTTACAGCAGGCTGACATGTGCACCCTCCCCCAATATCAGCCCTACAGTAAGATCGATGAAGACGCCCCCCCCCCCGGGGAACGCAAACCTGCATTAAGCTGTTCGCCAGCACTGAAGTTAGCACATCTCTGTCTCAAAGCAGAGCAGCATGGTACTCAGCCACACCAAAAAGCGAAAGGCCAATTATCTAATTTATATGTAGGCAGGTGAACGGAGAGGTGATCCGTGAAGAGAACATGTGGCCGTGACGTCAGCTGCTACATCTGAGTCCCTCCGCAGATGCCGCTATTACCCTAATGTATAGTAAAAGCATCGCCTACCCGACGACTGCTAATCCCCCCTCGCGATGATAATCATCGTTATTTCCCAAACTGGAGGATTTTTATCTTCGCGGCTTGTAGAGCTAATGATCACACACAGCCCGAAACAATGGGACTGGTTATAAATAGATGTCTCAAACTGATTTCCCAATGTGATTAAGTAAATTATTAATGCAAAGTAGACAGAGGAAACACAACCTGAGTTGGTGTACATCTGGCCTATAGTTATTACAAGCTGTAGTTACTGTACAGGCATAAAAGCAGATAACGCTGGAGGAAAGGTGTATTGTTTATCTAGATGGATGCCTGAATGAAAAGTGAAAAAGCAAAGCAAAAGTTTTGGGAAAGCTACATTGACAGTAGCTTGCCAAGTTTACTTATAACTTGAACTAGTTAAAGTACAGTCAAGATATAATTCTATTGAAAAGGTAGTTACACTACAAGTGACTAAAAACAAGCTAACTGCATTCAAGCTAATTAAATGGGCGATATCTTTTTAAATATATAACTACATATAAGTTAACTATATATAATTTATTTATTATTTATAATATAATTTATCATTTAATATCTAGCATGAAAAGATGAAGGTTTTTGAATGAATGAGGGTGACAATATTACATTTTAGCTAAATTCACACTAAATAAAGCTTTAAAAAAAATTAATAAGGGTGCACAATATATTGGGACCATTTGGATTATTGGCTTATATTTTAAAAAAATTATTTAGTTTATCTTTATCTGTCTATAGGTCAGTTTTGGATATTTACAGTCACAATGAAACTGAAGCAGGGATTTTTTTCTTCTGCAATGTGAAGTACATTAACAAGAGTGAAATGGATTATTGAAAAAGAAAGAAACGTGTAGGCTGTGGACTTTCCACTGGTTTTTGTTTGGATGGAGGCTGATCTGAATGCGAGTTTCCAGTCAATTGTAAGAAAGGTGCAAACTAATTGATTGGGGAAGTCCAGCATACATCACCAGAGAAAAGCCTGTCAGTTCACTGGAAGATCGATCTATGATCTTGATTAAAAATTACAAGGTACATTTTTTAACGAAACATACATGGATGAACTATTCACAATGAGATCGGTAGCATGCATTTAGAAAATAGGGTGAATTTTCATTTTAGGCCGAATTTAATTCTTGATGCTCATTTTCATCAATTTTAGATAAAAAAAAAGATTACTTTAATTTTAAGTGATCATTAGATTATGGTAACGGTAATCTAAATGTAAAAAATAGGGGAAATTAGCATTTACAGTTAAAAATGTAATATCAGAAAAAAAAAATTATGATTGATAAGATACTGATATATCATGCACCCAGAAATACAATACCAGAAATTGCAATCTGTTTATTTATGGTTTCATAAACCATCTGAACAATGCAAGAATGAATCAGAATCTGAATTGCCTCAGCTTGCTCAGGCTGAGCATGCAATACATTGTGATATTAAAAACAGCAATGCAGCGTTTTTAATGCGTGTAGTGGAAAAACGAACTTGTTAATGGAAAAGCCACACAATTTTGAAAAGCGCTAGTAACACACTACTGAAAAATATATAGGCCTAGGCTAGATTAGATACAGCAAAACTTGCACTAAACCTGGAAAAAGATTGAAAAAATAAAATAAAATCTGATAGATTTCAGATAGAATGAATATCTCTAATGCACAGACAAGAAGACAAATAAGCTTGTGCTGGACACTGATAACATCAGCTATATGTAGTACAATTGTTATACAGGTTCGTGTAAGTGCTGGTTGTGTTTACTTTGATGTTCTACAGCAGGAAGGTGGCTGGGTGGAGGATATACAGCATGGCATACGTGTGTGTGTGTGTTTCTGGCGCAGATCTACAAAAGAGGCTGTAAATATCAGAAGTGTGGAGGTGACGAGTGTGTATTGTTTCTACAAGGTCACTGAGTCGTATACACATCGCACTTGTAGCAGTGTCCTTCAGGCGCCGCATGTGCATGCACAAGAATCAAGGAGAAAGTCAATAACTGGACTGTACAGCAGAAGACAAGGCGTTTGAGAAACAAATATCTTTTAACAGCACTTGGCTGTGGTTTGTAGACACTAGTGTGCTGTTCGAGGCCGTCTCAGTTTGAGAAGTCAACAAAAATCACACCTACTGTCTGTCTGTGAGAAATAACATTCTTCCTGCAAAATTAAATGATATATGCCATATGCTTGAAGTTGGCATGAAATCCAATCTATTTTGTAAATGTATGTTATTGATCTTATTGTGAACGAATCTTATGTGCATGTTTTTATAAACGGTTTTGATATTAAAATATTTCATCAAAAAGTCATTTTGATTAAACCCTACAAGAAAATATCTGTCGCTACTTCAGTTTCATCATGACTTTAAAAAGATAAATAAAGATTCTTACAATTTATTCACCTTCATGTTGTTCCAAACCTATGTGACTTCTTCTT
Source organism: Sinocyclocheilus grahami (assembly GCF_001515645.1). Taxonomy (NCBI): domain Eukaryota; kingdom Metazoa; phylum Chordata; class Actinopteri; order Cypriniformes; family Cyprinidae; genus Sinocyclocheilus; species Sinocyclocheilus grahami. Next base: position 1,843,759 of record NW_015505202.1, on the reverse strand, counting down.
TGGAACGTAAAATAACCGTGTTAAAAGTCATACGGTTTCTTTGCCTTTCATTGTATGGACAAACAACAGACATTTCTCAAATTATCTTCTGTTGTGAAAAACATGAAAATCTTTTACTCACCATCGTTTTTGGGTGAACTATCCCTTTAAAACCAGAAAACTAGTCTCCAGAGTTTGTTGTCTATTCGAGACACACTTGCTGAATGAGCTAATCTTAGATCTTGGAATTATCGATTATACAAATCAATATGACAACAGCTGCCCTAGGTGTAACAATTACAGTGATTACTACAGTAAATACCGTTTAGTGTTCATTTGAGGTCTGTTTTAACCGTTTTCAAGAAGTCTTCCACTGTAAATCATGTACTGAATTGACAGAATCAAGCATTTATGTGTAATAGGAGGAATAGGAATTAAATTGAAGTAAACAAACAGACTACAATACAGTAAAAACCTGCTGACTAATATAATTTAATGGCCAACACAAAACTCAAGGCTTGATGAAGCAATATTCTGCAGACGTGTCTTTTTTCAGGTCCCAACGGAGTGCAACATTTTGCTCATGTAAATAAACCAAAGGCCAAGAGGCCTTTCGTATATTTTATTTTCATGGAAGCTCACAGTCTTTGGGACATGACTCACATGTGAATGGGGAAAATTGAACAATGCGGCACTTCCATGCTCATAATCATAACTAAAGCTGATCTTGAAATGCTGGGAGTGTGACGACAAGCATTTTCAATACGGGCTGCCGCCACTGCCACTCCGACAGCATGTGGCACTGAGTTCCCAAATAAGCCCAGCAAAGCGAGTGAAGTAACTGCATTGGAATGATATGCAGAACCAATGCATGATTGAATCTGGTTCTCCGCCTCTGCCACGCTCGTCCGCATAGACGCCAGTGGGAGTGTGAGGGTCAGTTGGCAGAGGTCAGGGCAGGAAAGAGAGGAGTCTGCTGTTCCAACACACTGCAGCGCTCAGCAGCACTGGAGCGCCACAGCATAACCTTCATACCACAGAGCTGACGCATGCAGGCGAGCCCAGCATGACCAGCACACACTGCAGCTCCGCCAGCACAGCACATGCTCCCCACATGCATTCTGCTTGCTGCAGCTTGTACTGCAGCATTTCTAGTTCAGTAGCTCACAGTTAACCTTTGCATTGCATCTTAGTGACAACAATCATTTACATTATTTATTCACCCTCATGTCGTTCCAAACCTGTACGACTTTCTTCTGTGGAACATAAAAGAAGGTATTTTGAGAAATAGCTTTTGCTCAAACAACTGAAGTCAATGGTGACCAAAACTGCTTGGTTGCCAATATTCTTTCAAAATATCTTCTTTTGTGTTCTGCAGAAGATAAAAAGTCATACAGGTTTGGAACGGCACGAGGGTGAGTAAATAGTGACAGACTTTTTATTTTTGGGTGAACTGTCTCTTTAAATGTCTCTTGTGCGCCACTTATCCTGCTGAGGTGAAACCGTAGGCAAATAGATCTAAAGTAGAAGGAGAAATGAAACTGAATCCACACTTATTCTCAGAAATAGAGTCATGCTTTGGGACATTTGAGATTTTAACAAGGTTTTTCATTTTAGTTTGATTTCAAATAGCTGTTTGTTCATTGTTTACTTTTCCTGAAGCAACAGCTCAACTAAAAAATTTAAATGATGGCATTATTCTCTCACCCAAGAAAATTAAGCTGTCAAGCTTCTAAACAACAAAAAGCACCATGAAGTATCATAAAAGAGGTCCATACAACTTGTGCAACTTGATTTTAGGGGTGCTCCGATTGATCAGCTACCGATCACTACCAGCCGATAATAACGTTGAGATGTTTGATTGGCGGTCTCTAAAAAGGCCGATCTCAAAAAAACGATCTCAAGCTGATGACGCTGCCGTGACCCGTGAGAGGTTTGGCACGACATGCAGTGGGACTGTCTCAGTCTCCGGCGCGGGTGAAATAATTATAATGCTAAAGGTGAGGTACTCACCTTCATATTTCTTCATTAAATAACTTATAAAGTAATTTTAAAAAACCTTGTGTGAGACGTAATTTCACAAACAACGTGAGTGAATCACCGCGCGTGCGCTCTCTCTTTCGCTCTCAAAATACGCAAATGGTTTCATTGGAGTATCATTATAAATAGGTTTAAATGATAAAAAGAAGGCTTTAAAAAGATCGGTATCGGTGATCGGTATCGGCAGATACTGCTTTCTGTGATCGGCGATCGGCCTCAAAAATTCTGACCGGAGCACCCCTAGTTGATTTGGTTTGCAAAGCTTGACTAGTTCACAAAGCCACTCTCAAAACTCAGTGATCTGGTTCATAGTCCACTGGAGTGGAAAAATATCAGTAAATAACAACTTAAATTTCACCCTGTCACTCAATTATTATAGTGTGTAAGTCATATGGATTACCTGATACTTCCATTTTTGGCACGACATGCAGTGGGACTGTCTCAGTCTCCGGCGTGGGTGAAATAATTATAATGCTAAAGGTGAGGTACTCACCTTCATATTTCTTCATTAAATAACTTATAAAGTAATTTTAAAAAACCTTGTGTGAGACGTAATTTCACAAACAACGTGAGTGAATCACCGCGCGTGCGCTCTCTCTTTCGCTCTCAAAATACGCAAATGGTTTCATTGGAGTATCATTATAAATAGGTTTAAATGATAAAAAGAAGGCTTTAAAAAGATCGGTATCGGTGATCGGTATCGGCAGATACTGCTTTCTGTGATCGGCCTCAAAAATTCTGACCAGAGCACCCCTAGTTGATTTGGTTTGCAAAGCTTGACTAGTTCACAAAGCCACTCTCAAAATCTCAGTGATCTGGTTCATAGTCCACTGGAGTGGAAAAATATCAGTAAATAACAACTTAAATTTCACCCTGTCACTCAATTATTATAGTGTGTAAGTCATATGGATTACCTGATATTTCCATATAGCTTTTTTGTAAAATTGGAGCTTGACAGCCTCAGTTAACCTTCAGAAATTCACTATTTGTGTACAGATTTGTAACGACATGAGGGTGAATAACTGATGGCAGCATTCTCATGTTTGGGTGGACTGTTCCTTTAAGAACAGTTTAATGAATAGAAGCATGCTTCTTTAAAGGGGTCATATGACGTTGCTAAAAAGAACATTATGTAGTGTATTTACTGTAATGCAATGTGTTTATGCGGTTTAAGGTTAAAAAAACACATTATTTTCCATATAATGTACATTACTGTTGCTCCTCTATCCCCCGCCTTTCTGAAACACGTTGATTTTTACAAAGCTCATCATTCTGAAAAGCGAGGTGTGCTGTGATTGGCCAGCTATCCAGTGCGTTGTGATTGGCTGAATACCTCAAGCGTGTGACCGAAATGTTACGCCCCTTACCATATTGTGATGCCGTGTCCCGGCGCGATGAGACAACACCAATAAAAACCATTACAAACAAGGCATTTGTTGCATCCATTGGGGACATAATTACTGTTTATAATGACTTATACAGTCTTTTTACGCGTTGCGTTGCATATCGCTCGGCGTAAACATAAAACCATGTCTGCATTTGTGATCGGAGAAACGACAAACAACAAGCGCTACTCTACACTGCTCAAAACTCGCGTTTGAATCATCAGTGGCAAATTCTTTAAATATAAAAAACGTACTTACAGGCTGTGAGTCAGAAGCGCCAGACTGTCCTTGCAAAGTTGGAACTGCCCCACTTCATAGAAACAGCCTCTGTGCCACAGACGCATTGTAGACTAAAATTTGCACGAACAGCTTGTAACACTCCAAAGAGAAAGGAAAATTTGAAATTGCATCATATCACACCTTTAAATGTTTGAATCTTTTACTTTTCTTAAATGAGTTCTTTGCTTAAATGAAATAGTTCAGCCAAAAATGATTTGTTCATTAATCAGACTGATCCACTAAAGATTCGATGGTCTGGCATCAATATTTCATAATCCACCAGAATGAAAGAATATTAGTAAAGACATTTTGCTGTCAAACAAAGATATCAAATGGCTAAACTGAATTATAATACTTGAGTCATATAAATTAATATAAATTACAATTTTGTTGTTCTTTTGTCACTTTGGAGATTGACAGTTTTAGTTATCTCTAAAAAAAAAAATCACATTTTGTATTCCTTCCTTCAAGAGGAGTTTCAGTATAAGATGGCTGCATACTTCTTTAAAAGTTTAAATATTATTAATAGACACACTGTCCTGTCCATTACAGGGAACAAACTGTCTGAATGACATTTAAAGGACAAGGCTGATCAGTGCAGAGAATCTCATGCAGAAGTACGACCCAAATGTAACCGATATTAAGCCATGTGTGCACTTCCCTTAATGAAAGGAAGCAATGCAAAAATACATGGACACATAGTTCTCTGTTCCCCAGAGCCAAACCTGCAGCATTTACTGAAGAAAAACCCACAGAAATGGACAGTTCAGACAGCTTAAGGTGGAGACATGCAGGGCCTGAGATGGAGAGAGGTTTTGAGACTCACGAGCTTGTGAGACAGGACTGGCAGAGGAGAAAAGCCCCCAGCCATAGGGAAAAATAATTAGGTTAAGTATATATAATCCTTTCAGCCTATTACAGCCCCACTGCCTCCATTCATAAAAACATGCAGCTGCCTGAGCTCGCTCACAAACTCACAGCAAGGACAGAGACACGTACGGTGCTCTGGAGAGCACAAACAAACTCTAAAATCATAGGCTTAGAGCTACATGACACATTACAACAGGCTGAGCCTCTTCCCCTCTGCCCAGCTCAGTGTAATGTTGCAACAACAAAGTGGTGAAACAAGACAATTGTGGGGAGCAAGTGCACTATCAAAGACCATCTTTTTAGCTGATGCAAATTTTCAATGTCAGATAGAAATCTATGGAATCAAATTAAACTTAAATTAAAAATTTTAGCATACAAATGTCCCATCTTGAGAAAACATCTTGAAATCTGAATGCGACAACAGTGAACCAAAACCTATTTGGTGAAATATTTTAGAGTATAAAAAATGTTAACACCTTGGAATTACGTTCAACTGATTAACATTTACTAATGTATCAAGTATAATGAACTATCAATAACCATTTGTAAAGCATTTATTCATCATGTTAATTCATAACTATACTATTGTTCATTAACTAATGTCAATTAATGCAACTTAAAAGTAAATATGGTAACACTTTAGTTTAGGGACCAATTCTCACTATTAACTAGTTGCTCATCAGCATGCATATTACAAGCATATTGCCTATGTATTAATACTTATGAAGCACATATTAATGCCTTATTTTGCATAATCATTAGATCCCTCAATCCTATGCCATACAACTTAGCAACTACCTTACTAACTATTAATAAGCAGCAAATTAGGAATCCATTGAGGCAAAGTTCATAGTTAATAAGTAAGTTAATGAGAATTGGTCCCTAAACTAAACTGTGACTGTAAAGATTAGTGTATGTAGAATAGGGTTGGGCTGATAGACGATGCCCATCGACCATCGCCGATGGCTGTTAGACATCACGATGTTGAGCTGGCATCGTGATCCCCATTCCCCCCGCATCCCAATACTGTGTTCGGAAAGAAAATGACGCGCAGGCGGAACCCCTAAAGGGAATAAATACGAGATGGGAGGAAAATATTTATTTCAACTATACTACATATATATTTCTGCATCAGGGAGCAGCTATTATACCTGGCATTGAAACTGGCATCATGCTTTTGAATGCACGATCGCTTTTAGTTTCACTTTCGAGATTCGTGATCGCAAGTATTCTGTTTATACTATGGAGCGGCAGTACTTACCACACATTTTACAAGATTATATGTTTGTCAGTGGTACTGAGGATCTGCAAATCATTCGCCATCGTCCTCAGTCATCTCTCCTTACTCTGTTTATGTGGTAAGTAAAATTTTATGTACTGTAAATGTAACAGGCAACTGTTACAACATGTCTACACCATCAGCTAAAGTCTGTCTACACTGACTTTACTGATCTTCAAAGCAACCATTGAAAATCATTTGAAATTTGTGTTAGCACATCATAAATAGAACGCGGCAGCAGTTTACTGTCTGGAATTTGTTGTGTCGCGCCGCGCCGCATCCAGTGTAGACAGCATCACTGATTATAATGAGTTCTAGACTGATCTATATATAATAAATCTCTATTATAGATCAGTGGTTCTATAGTATTTTGTTGCACCACGCTGCTCGCATCCGGTGTGTTAGGAATCGTTGTTTTCCCTTATAAGGATTCACGCTTTGGGCACACCCCCTAACTCTTCCCCCACACCCCTCCCCCCGCTCGCACCGATGTCATCGTCCATCGCAATGTTTCACTGTAGACATCGTCCGATGCCAATTTTTTTGACATCGCCCAACCCCTAATGTAGAACATTATTTACAATAATGTAAAGTTGCTAAAAATTCATGTTAGCTAGTGCACTAGTTCATGTAAACATATATTTCCCTCTATTTCAACTTAAAAACTTAAGTAGCTGCCTTGAATTTTTACGTATAATCAATTTGATTGTGCAAGTCATTTCAACTTAAATGAAACTGACTTTAAAAAATCAAGTTAAATTTCATATCATAGCATTTTTTACAGTGTGCAGAAACAAGACAAGACATCAAAGATGACAAATACATCTTTTTATGTGATTATAAACATTCAAAAGCAGGTCGACCATTTTAAATGGAAGCACATTCTTGGCAAATCCTCATTAGTGTTTGTGCAAATGTGCCCCGAATGACATTTACACGGACAAATGGTGCATTGCACTTTACAGAATAGTGGTTAAAAGCTCATTTGTGAGTAACACAATCTAAGCGTGTCATAACCTACTTGCGAAAAAAGAGGGCAGTGGCCATATTTATAGAACCCCATAGTCTAGTTCTTATAGATTCGGTAGAGAACCAATATTTACAGCAAGCCAGCTAAATATGACAGCTCAATCAATATTCTGTAGTCGCTCAGTGTTTGATCATTTGTAAATGGTGTTGCTTTATCAGCCCAGCACCACGTTTTATTGCCATTTCAAAGCATATGGCATAAAGTACCATATTTGGTCCAGCAAAGCAGGAGAGGGGAAATGAGGACATGTGCTTTGTGTATACAGTAACCTCACTCTCTGCTCTTATCGTTAATTTTATAGGGTGAATGAAAGCGAGAGCAAAGTTCACAACGGCGGTGGCAAACGTGCCTGAACCTGTGGTGCAGTTTCAGCACATGCGGCAATATGCGGATGTGAAGTGCGAACATGTGCACATGGGACCTTCCTAATATATTTTTCCCTATCTGCTCCCTGTGTGGTGAAGAGATATTGCCATTTTTAGCAGCTCACCTGATTTAACCCCACAACTCCGACAAGGGTATAGCTTTCATTTTCTCACGTTTGCGACTGCCTGACCAGTCGTGACTACTGGGAACTAATGGAGCTTGTCGTCAGACAATGCTCTGTCTCACCGTATGTAGGTCTAGTTCTAGTTTAAATCAGGAAGTGGAGGATAAACAGACCCCTCAGGGAGAAGCAGGGTACGTGCTGAGTATTGCCCTGGTATTACCAACAAGATATATGATTTGTCAGCCATGTGAGGACCTTTAAATCGCAGACATAATTAAAGGGCAGCGATGCCACTGAAGTCTGACAGACACCAGGCCTCTAAAGCAGCAGGTTTCTTGCGACCTGACCTTTGACAGCGCACATCATAAGGTGTGAAATCAAACAGAATGTCAACCGCCACACACACGACTGCAGGTGCTCTCGCACCACGACTGTAGGATCTACGTTATGCACTCGACCTGAAAGCAACTGCATTGTTGTGCATATAAAATTTTATATTCTTTGCACAAAATCTATGGCCTGTAACTAAATAAGATAAAAACTAATGACATTTTTTAAATATGAAGCGCAATGCAATACCTGGCAGGTTCAGGGACACGACTGTCCAGACCCCTTTTAAGTTTTGGACAGGTAAATAAAACACTTTTGACAGCGAATTTCAATATGGATTTTCAGAAATAAAAGCTAGTGCAGATTTTCAATGTCAGATGGAATACATCAATTATACTTTTTATTATACAAATGTCTCGCCCTGAGAAAACATCTTGAAATTTGAATACGGCACAACACTGAAATGAACAGAACTATATCCAGCTAATGAACTATTTTAAAGTATAACTAAAAATAATGGTAACACTAACAATAATGTAAAATTTGTTAACATATGTTAATATATTATTAACCATTAATGTATAATTAACCAACAATTAACATTTTTGTGCATTTATTAAGGTTAATTACTATACTAGTGTTCAATTTTAATTTATATTTGTATATAATATATTAACTAATGCTAATCAATGCAACCTGAAATGTTAAAAATAAATATTAGTGCATGTAAAAAAACTGATAAAATTGCTATTGCATTAGCTAATGTCAACATACTGCAAAGTTGTGTATTGTAAAGTGCACAAATGTCTGTGACATTTAATAACGTGTTAATATCCATGACTGTGGGTACCCTGTTACTAAACAGGTAGCATGAACAGTCTTGACAGTGCAAAATAAAGGTCATCAGACTCCATTTTTTTTATTTGTATAAGGAATGCACGCATGACTGTCGATTTATGCAACAACTCAGACATGGACGACAAAATAAATTAAAGCATTCAGTTGTCTGTGCTGGCAAATGTCCGATGATGTTAAGGGTTAGCGGGACAAAGGACATTAAACTTCCAACACACCAAGATACAAAACCCCCCTCACACACTTTTCCAGTACCAACTTTTACATGTTCCAGGAAGCCACGGACAAATTCAGCTCCTATTGTGGGTGAACACCTTATGGTTGGGACTGCACCCAGCCCTGGCCATGAAATTGAAATGTCAGCGTGACAGCATTACTAGTTTTAGATGGCAGACACAAAAATACAGCATCAGAAAAGATATACTGAACAGCCCTCTGCTCCTGACTATTACAGGGGGCTCATGACATGTGAGTTTCAGCTCCATCCAACCTGTTTACAAACTAGGTGCTGCTCAGCAGTGTTGGGGAAAGTTACTTTTAAAAGTAATGCGTTACAATACTGCGTTACTCCATAAAAAAGTAACTAATTAAGGTACTTAGTTACTTTCTATGGAAAGTAATGCGTTACGTTACTTTTGAAATCTGGACAGGGCTTGCTTGTTTGTTTTTAAAATAAAAAAGTTCTATTTTTGGCAAACATAAAAGCTTTTTCACACCAAAAGTGAAATAAATAAGCCTCAGGCTGAAGGGAAAGTAAATTTACGTCCGTACAGTAGAACGCAGAAGAAGAAATTTCAACACACTTCAGCAATAAAAAAGACACACAAATGTAATTTTTGCTTATTAGTACGGTTAAACTGGATCATCGAAGGTCAGAAGCAAAGACATTGGTTATTAGAACGGGATTAAATACATAAAGGATATTTGTGTTGTTTAACATTTAATTATTGCAGGTTTGTGTCATATTCTGAGTTGCATTACTTTTTAATCATTTTGAGGAATACTGAATCTGATTTTTTTTTTTTGAGCGAGATGAATTAATGCATATTCATATTTATTTTAGAACTACAGTAACATCTTCTGATTTCTCTCAACATGGAGACAGGACAGCTGTCAATCAACAAATTGGGAAAAAAAGTAACTTGCGTTACTTATTTGAAAAAGTAACTCAGATATTCTCTAGCAAATAAAAAAGTAATGCGTTACTTTACTAGTTACTTGTAATGCGTGTGCAGGGCTCAGGGCACCACAGCATCGATGGGAAGCTCAACAGCTGGCAGCCAGTGACACCCAGCAGCGTTACTGGCGTTTTATTAGAAATGACATATTGTGCGTTAAGGTCAAATGAGAGACTTGGCTACTAAGTACACGGAGAAATTCAAATTCTAGACTTATGCGTCACGATGAGAAGAGGCCATGTGCGCAAAAGCAAGGTTCGAGATAGAGACCCATAAACGAGCGAGAGTCAGTCGTGACAGCGAGCAATGCGTTACACCAATCACAAATGCAATAACGTGTGCGGCTACAGTGGGTAAAGAATATGAAATAGTGGTCTTTAAGAAAGCAGATGACTCACCTGTGCAGACAGCGCGCGGCTAGAGCTCGGGTGACATCAAATGCAGCGCAAAGCGAAATGAAGATTTGTCAATAACTACGTCACGATCACTGGCTGATGTGAGGCGCGCGCTTTGGTTGCAAAAGTTCCCGCGTTGAACCGAGAGCTTTCGATCGCGCGGTTTCCTGCTTAAAGCTTCGGACAATGCCCAGCGGCTGCGGGGTGTTTCGAGTTGAACGACGAAGCGAGCGATGGGGAAGCGTGAAGCGAACTTGCTAGCTGCTGCTAGGCAGAAGACGAGACGAGGGAGGGCAGAAGGGAGGAGTAGAGAAAGTGTGCACGGCACTACGTGCATTCCCATGTATTGCCTCCATTTTAGGGGGATTCCCACTCGACCTCAACGCAAACTGCGTCTTATGGATGAGGACACCTATGAGGAGAAATATTTGACGAGAAGGCTTTAGGAAGGGTGGGTTTAAATGCATTCGATAAATATCGTACAGTACTGCACCTAAGTAAATATTTAGACAAGAAGATCCGTCCTCACTCTATAAAATATACTTTGCTTATGAGTAACGGGTGTTTTAAATGTGCACTCGGCATTCTTTAAATTGGAAAAGTTTACACATTGAGATAAATCTAAACTGTGTATACTCGCATGACATTATTCTTTTAGAAAAGACCGTTTTTCTCTACATGGAGCGGGTCGCCCTCTCGTGGACGCAGCCATGATGACGTCACATGACCTGGCGTGTCATACAATTGTCTAATTATTATTAATAATAAATGTTATTTAATACATCGCAAAACTAACACATACATGGGCCTGCTCCAAAAAAACAAACAAAAACTTAAAACTTAGTTTAAACATATTTAAACAAACTAAACGCCTTTTCTAAAAATGTTTTTAACGTTTATTTCTTATTCACACTTGTAACTAGTTGTCCTTGCTCTATAAATCCCGAACATAACATTTTGAGGGAAAGAGAATGATAATCTATTTTTAGGTTTAATAGTTTCATTTAATGCACCAATGGATCTCTAGGTCCCAAATTTGACAACTGACAACTTTTAAGAACCCGCAAGCCCAAAAATACATTTGTCACAAATGTTACCAGTGGGATTAAATGGATTAACTGGCCAAACTAAATTATACAAACCCACTGTGTCACATAATAAAACGAGCATTTTGTTCTACAGATCAAGGGAGTTTACTTATGTAAGGTTTCATTCATAAGCAACGGGTATTACTTTGGCTCCATCTGCTGTAGAAAGAAAATGAAGCAAAAATGAAGACTCACCCTCTCTGAGATAGTTTAACTAGCCACAACCAACTTGGATTATTATTTTTAAAAATGTATTTATTAGTACTCACAAATGTAATTCATTTTCCATTAGAGCAATCGGTGCTCCTCAGTATAACCTATGGTGTGGTATAGATTCAGCAGTTGAAGTGATTCACAATGGCTTTTTATTTTCAAGTAACAAAATATGAGCTAACCCATAACCTGTGATGCTATGAGCAAACATATAAATAAAAGGTATGTGAAAAAAATTTACTTTTACATCTAAAAAACATCTTAAATCAAAATAATAATGTTGGACTTCAACATAAGGCTGACTTGTGATGTGCATGGGATTGTAACGGTTGAGGACACTTTAAAAAAATTAGGCAATATTTGAAATCGTACATTACAGGAATGTAAATAAAAACATGCAACCAGATTCTTCCTCAGAACAGCAAGGTCGGAAAATGGCGTTTCTGAAACATTCCAATCTTTGGCTTTCACGATAAGCAGATGCTTTTCATCCATTGTGATTTTCAGTACATGCAATCTGGAGTCAAAATGCCCTCTCTCAAGGGCAGAGTGGTGATGGGACAGTGGATTTTATCATCTTTTCAGTTCACAAGACACATCAGGCTGCAAGACGGTAATTCAAATATGATATCTAACAGAACTGGTGCCAAGAATCAATATATATGAGAATTTTGATGTGCGTTCCACAAAATGCATTTGACACAGAAAGAGCAGCCCGCAATTAACAACCCGTATATGCTAATATTTAGCAGTAATTTGGGTTTAAAGGATTATAGGTACCCCAAAGTAATCAAATGGAATCACCATTTTCTAGTCCAGTATTGAGTTCAAACCTCTTCCCAAATAGCTGTTGGCTACCGCCACTGCTCCACGTTTTCTAAATAGTCCAATATGGTTTCACTGTCATCCTCCTCTAACCAGCTGTCCTCTACCTGTCCTTCTGTCTCGCGCTCCAGCGTTTGTCCAGCATCTACTGGTTTTTCTTCCGAGAAAGTGGGAGATTGTTCTGTCATTGGTGGCTCCTTGGTGGGTTTAAAAACAGCTTTTCCAGTCACCCCCCACCAAGGCTTCACCTTGGCATGTAACTTGCGCCTCTCCTGCAGGCGTTGCTGCCGGGCCTCCCTGCGATCCTGCTGTCTGGCGTACTGGAAGCGCTGGAGGAAAAGGTCCCGCGCGTACTCATACAGCTCCACGTCCCACTGGTTAAGCTCTCGAATCCTGCGCTGGGTCTCCGATTCCACCTCTATGCTCGCAGCACGCGTGCCGTTGAGCTGCGTGAATGGCGCGATGAAGGACAGGCGGAACGTGTGCTCAAAGAGGTACTGCGTCTTACGCTGATATTCAGTCAGACCAAAAAAGGCCATGTTTCGCAAGTTGCGCTTGGCACTTTCCAATAACATAGCCCACCGCTGGCTCTCACTCATGACGGAGAGGTTATAGCAGCCCACCAGGCTGAGGTCGGCCAGCATACGAGTCTGTCTGTTGTTGGCCAGGTTGTAAGGACACACCATGAATTCTTCTAATGAACAACCCGACCAGTCGTCACCAGTGTAACAGCTGGGCAGCTCGGTCAGAGTGGGTGAATGGCCATCGCACATGTGTTTAGAGGCCTTCCAGGTGGCACCGCGCTGAACATGCCTCCATTCACTCAGGTATCGCCACACCGGATCCCTCAAGATTGTGATGTAGTAGTAGTTCCTACTACATGAGACAGGAAAGAGAAGAGTTAAAAAAAAAAAAGTGTCAAAATGAGCTCAAACTAAAGCAGTCACAACTGACTTGAAACAAAATGAAACTTAATATTGCATATGTATCATTAAGTTGGGTAAAGTTGTCATATTTTGTGCATGTTCACACTGACAGAATTATACATGGCGTAGTTTCTGTTGGGAGTGTGTCAGGGGAGCGATCTTGATGGAAAACGGAATTAAATATTGCTGGTTGACTCTAATTATGGGCATTTCAGCATAATGAGCCAATGAGAAGAATAATCTTTCAGCTCACATCCAGAACACTTTCCATATGAATATCAATTAAGACTATCTGGACAAATGCATTCAACAACAGCAGAGAGAAAGTCTCTGGAGAGCCTCAACTTTTCCTTTACTTACAAGCCAACAATGAGCCCATGGGATTTTAATTTGATCTAATTGTGTCCATTTAAAAAGCAGGTATTTCATGGTTTATAGCTGTATGTATATATATATCAGTCTGCATAATTAACTGTGCAAGCTCATTTCCTTTATTTATACATTTAGACTATATGCTCACCAAATGTTAATATTTAAAAAACACTAATCATTTTAAAACTGTTAAGCAGATCTCAAAATTAATATCATTATATATAATAGTGGTGTTATATATTAATAATTTGATGCCCAAATTCACTTTAAAACAGTTGGTTTTGGTTCTTGATGCTTTATTTTCATTTGAATATTTAATCATTTTTTTAAATCATAAAATCATTCTACAATGCTGTCTTTTTCCTTTCCCAATGAATCATTTTCCCTATGATTGCACAAAAACAAATATAAATGCTTATAGCTTACAGAATGAACTAACATGGGGGACGTCCCAAATCAGAATCCCCAACTCATTCCAAGCCTCACCATTCAAAACGAAACCATCAAGCAGGGTTTAAGGTAAACTAAAGGTGATTAATGGAATGGTTAATGCTTCAATTAAGCATTAATTCAAAAAGGATGGGCTGAGTTTCTTAAAGAGGTCATATGATGTTGCTAAAATAAACATTATTTAGTGTATTTGGTGTAATGAAATGTGTTTATGCAGTTTAAGGTTCAAAAAACACATTATTTTCCACATACTGTAACATTATTGTTTCTCCTCTATGCCCCGCCTTTCTGAAACGTGTTGATTTAATTCGACATAATTACGGATTATAATGACTTATCTATTGATGACTGTCTTTTTACGTGTTGCATCGCGCCGCGTAAACATAAAACCATGTCTGCATTTGTGATCGGGAGAAGTGACAAACAACAAGTGCTACTCTACACTGCTCAAAACTTACGTTTGAATCGTCAGTGGCAAATTCTTTAAATATGAAAACGTACTTACAGACTGTGAGTCAGAACAGCCGGCATTGTAGGCTACTCTGCAGGATCAGGAAACGGTCCTCCATAAAATGCGCTGCACACATCTGAATATTTGGGTTGAAGTGTGCTGGAACAGTGTTGTAAATACAACTTAACCACTGATTTCTAGTCGTGTCCTCTTTTGGAAGACCAAACAAAGTAGTTTCGCTTTCACAATGAAACACACAGCGTCACACACGGCGGGCTAGAGTGAGGAACAGCCGGCGGGTTTGAGAACGGCGCGGCTGGTGGATTTGACGAAGGAGCGGCCGGCGGGCTTGCGACAACCACATGTGACGACCCCGGGCTCGACTCCACGTTGTCCACGGTGAAAGCCGATCCGGCGAACTACAGCACGAAGTTGATGTATTTCCTCAGAGTCCAGCATGGATCGTGTTAGAACGAGCCATTTTAGGTAGGCGTAGTTGACTCTTAACTTTTTAAAAGAATATCTCTTTGGATTTAAGACTTTAGTCTTTGCAACTTTATAGATCTTCTTTACGCACCAAGAGCTTGTAACACTTCAAAGAGAAAGGAAAAATTGAAATTGCATCATATGACCCCTTTAATGTTTTAGAGAGTCTCTTAGGCTTGCCAGGCTGCATTTATTTGAACAAAACACAGTAAAAACATTAATATTATGAAATTTTACAATTTAAAATGAGTTTTTAATATATATTTTCAAATGTCATTTATTTATGTGATAGCAAAGCTGAATTTTTAGTATCATTACTTCAGTACTCAGATCCTTCTGAAATCATTCTAATATATTGATTTGCTGCTCAACAAACATTTATTATTGGCAGTGTTGAAAACAGTTCTGTGAAAACTGATTTTGTCAGGATTCTTTGATGAATAGAAAGAACATTTGAACAATAGTGTAAAAAGAGAACCAACCTACTGCGCTCTAAGGACTCAACACTTATTCACCAAATCCAATGCCTCCCAATTCAAACATTATCAAACAGTGTTTATCCCATGCTACAGGGAGTTTATTTAAAGGACAAGCCTGAGAAAATGGCAGATGTTCTGGTGCCAGCAGGCTGTCTGCCCTCCAGGGTGTCTGAAAGGGTGAATGATTATGATGATGGGTCCCCTGTTGCAGGAATGCGCTGAATGAAAGCAGACTCTGAGGTTGAGCCTGACCTGTTGGAGGCTTTTGTCTCCGCATAATTGACTTGCTAAGGGGCTTCAGCACTGAACTGAACGAGAACAATATGAGGGGAAAGAGTGGCGAAGCGCACCGTGACACCACCATAACAAAAGAAATAAGTTTGTTTATCAAGACGCGTCTCAGTCCATTATAGACACTAAATTAGTTTGATATACTGATAAAAAAAAAACAATCAAACCCTCACCTGGGTGTCCTGCGCCTCTCCTGAGACTCCCGGTTGCCCATGAAGGAAGGCACGCAGTTGGTAAGCTCCGTCCAGTCCGCGTGCAGCCCGCAGCTCCAGCCGGTGGAGAAACGAGAGAACAGCCAGGTGTCCCGTTTGCCCGGCCGGTAGCAGGTACACTTCTTCTGGCCCGCATGGCACTCGCACGGCCTCTCCAGCTGGATGTTGCGAACGAGGTGACGGCCGAACGTGGTCCCCCCGGTTTTCTGAATGTGGAGGAACACTATAACATCGTTCCCCTTGATGTTGAAGTCTACAGCGCGATTAAGGTCTTTGGTGGTGAAATTAAAGCGAGGCACGAATCGAACCAAAGCACCGTCCTCGGAGCTGTACGGATCTCCGGCACCGGCTCCGTTCATGCGATCCCCGGGCGCGCGGCTTCCCAGTCTCGAGGACAATGATGCCAGGTGGAGCAACTGGCAGTCGGACGTAGGGCAGACGTATTGTAATACAATAACACCGAAACACAGGACCATCAGGAGTGCGACGAGGAGCCGGCTGTAGTAGGATTTTTCATCCATCTTCTCGCTGGAAAAGCGAAAGCATACTCAGTTGTGCGGTTCCTCCACCGCGTCGCGTCGGCCGGGGAGGAATGTTGTTGAACAAAACCTGTGACTCGAGCCTCAGCACATCAAAACATGAACACGCCCAGCGCTTTTTCTGGATGTTGGTCTGCTCGTGTCGAACCTAGTTGATGTCTACATGTTTCCATGAGGCTTTCCTGCTCGTACTAGCATCGCATTGCTTTGAGATCTTCAGATAACTTCTGCTGTTTACCTCTGCCACAATTCCGTACTCGCTCTTCCCAGTTCCTCGGTTTGCTTTCCCAGTAGTCCACACCGCCCTCATCCGCATTTGAATCTTCATAATAAAAGCCCCCATTGGGAACTATTTGACCAATTCTGTTTTCAATTTGCAAGGCTGTCTGCAAGTAACTGTCTAGACATGTAATTGGTTAAAATGTTTCTTCTGATAAACAAAACAATATTTGTTAACGCACACACACAGGTTTCCATGTTTTATGGGGACATTCCATAGGCGGAATGATTTTTATACTGTACAAACTGTATTTTCTATTCCCCTTACTCCAACTCTACCCCTAAACCCGCATCTCACATACAACTTTATGCATTTTTAGATTTTCCACAAAAAAAAGATCATCGAGTATGAGTTAAAATGGTTAGTTGGAGACCAAAAAAATGTCCCTTCAAGGTCAAAATGTACTGGTACTACTACATTTGGTCCCCATAGGGAATACTAGGACCAAACACACACACACACACACACACACAGATTTGAATTACAATACTGCTTTACAGGCAAAGCCAATGTTATTTTTGCTGGTTGATATTGTCTTATAGTCTATTATATCTGTAAAGCGCTATATGTATGAAGTGCTATAATAAATAAATCTTCAAAATAGCACATCAGAAAGCAAACATTGATTAACTGCCGGATAAAAAAAGTTATTAATGTCCCATACTGGATATGGTTTTCTTTAATGTGAGAATATTTCAACATCAGGAATCTAAGCTAACATTGATTAATATTTCACTTAGAATTTACCGTTTTGTATCTTGTGTAATAAATGAGTCTCTGTAGGTGTAGAATTCTCCATACATGGTCTCCATCACATTTATTTTCTGTACCATTGGAAGAAAACAACTATGTGGGACATTAATAGTCTGGCAGTCTTCATCTCATCTTGACAAGTTTGTTGACTTCACACACGAAGACTAAAGGAATATTTAACACTGCAGCTTAATTAATGGCTGTGATTAATCAGTGTTCATGATTGTTTTAAGTCATCCTTTGTTTTCTTCTGTGTTTTACTAATTGGTCTCTCAAAGAGATTTTCAAAGCATTTTGAAATGCTAATCCTAGTAAAGCACAACAGAGCAGAAATGACACACGACACATCCAAATATCTGCAGTCTTTATTTCAACAAGACTAAGAAATGTTTAATATAACTTCTCTCTTACATTTTTAGCATCTATCTCTTTGTTTCGCCCATATTAAGCACACACTCTGAATGGGTAAAATCTGATGAACATCTCTCAGAGACCACTAAAATGACTGCTGATTATTTACAATTTGTTTTTTTCTTTCTTCAGCGTCTCTCACTCCTCATCACAGATGACTCCATTGATGTACAGGGCTGCAGGCCCTGCGATCTGTCCAACTCAAGGTCAGCAATCAATCTAAAGATGACATTGCAGAGGTTCATTCAAGAGTCCATGTCATCTTCACACTGACTCGGAGTAGCTTGACATACTAAGCACAAGACACTTCCTTTCCTGGTCATTACATCAGAGCCATCTTAACATGTGACAGTGGGAAGCTTTGGGTCAAATGTACAGAAAACACATATTGCTTTCTATTCGTTGCAGCACATCAGACTAGAAAAATACATAATCAATCTGAGGTGCTGCTGTAGAGATCTACTCATTTCAGGCTCATGAAACCCTGACGATTCTTTTCCATGTCTGAGGACTGGCCATTCATCCATAGATACTGAATGAACCTCAAATGAATAAAAATTAACGTAAAAAGTATGCATGTTGCAGATACGATTAAAAGCATCATTTAAAACTCTCTTGCTGTGAGGTATCTGAATGCCAATTAAAAGTGCATGTGACATCAGGAACGATCAAGGACCGATGGCCAGCCCTGTCCTTGCATCAGCTTGTACAATTTTCACAATCCCCTTACATAAAACTGTAACGACAAAAATGCTTACGGTAGCTCGGTTTACAAAATCTAAATATTATGTAACATGAAATCTGAAGCCAAAATAAAACCATCGGTTAAATTGTGAATTCATTCATCAACAGACATAAATATTGTGAAGACTGAAATTAAGATACCTAGGAAAGCGATGCTTGCGAATGCCTTTCAAAGAGACATGTGGTTAAATAACTTACTGTACAAGAGCGAGGGGAGCTAGTTTTTCTGAGAGGTGGGTGGAAAGCCCTGGAGACCGAGAGAGATTTTCTTTTAAACCAACCAACAAGCACTTGTCAGCCATCTGAATGGGAACTCGCATGCATAGCCACTTTTGAAACTGGTGTTGTAACGTACCACACACACACTGTCTATTGCTCTATATGAGGAAAGGTTTTAAAATGTGTACCGAATTCTATGGATATCAATCGGGTATGGGGAAAAGGCTGGACATTTTAGGTTACAGACAGAAATGAAAGAAACAAAAACTAAAAGAGGCCACCCAACCTCTCAAATCAGCACCGTCTGTCACTGTGTAGTGAAATCTGCTGTAGTACCTATCATACAGTTTTATACCTTACAGTACACTTCAAGCAAAATAAACACCTCCACATAAAACCCTGTGTAAAATTCCTCCAGACAGCTCAGCCTTAAGCCATCTTCAGCATACACTCGTATCCAGCTGGTTCTCCTTGAAATGTCCAGTAAAAAACAACTTTACTCTGGCCACACAGTCCACATCATGCAAAATACATGATCATCTTTGAGGGAACCATCGAGGCCTATTCAAAGTATCAACTTTCAGACAGACCTTACCTAACCAAAGCTCCTTCTTCATCACACACACATACTGAAGACTATATTCTCAAGTTATATATTATACTGCTGAAAATATTTGGGATGATGATACAGGGGCTGTGAAAGTTGGAAACATACAGAAAAGAAAAGAAAAAAAAAACACTTTGTGTCTGGAATCCTCTAGTTTTGATTTCACTCACAAGGCAGCATTGTATACATTTTTGTCAGTCGCAACCCAGATGAAATGCCCATTTATGAAGTATTTAAGGCATCGTGAAGTTTTTATCATCTTCTAAAATTCAAGAACATATATATGATCTGCAGCCAACCAAAGCCTCCATGCACACCAACACACATGCTCAAAATGTATAAAAAAAAAAATTTGAGTACTTCATACAGATTTGCTTAAATCATACGTGTTATATGGGTTGATTAATTGTTTACGTTTTATAAAAAGCGCTCGGATGATATATACAGCCAATCGTACACTCATCCACCCAAACACACACTCAATCTGACTTACTTTCAAACTAACACTTATTTAAACCATAACCGAAAAAATCATGAGTCGTCGTCAATGATTCTGGACACTACAGACACGAAGGACTAAAACCCAGCTGACGTGAAATGCTGTATGGAAACATATAGCTGTACATAAATGAAGTCCGTTCTTATAAACACAAAAAATACACTGAAGGGAAGTTATTTGAATATTAATAACTCGACTGTCTTCCCCAGATGGCAGGCAGACGGAGATCCTGAAAGCAGTGTCTTTAATGTCCTATGGCAGTTTTCTGCTCTCTTGTTCAAATTCGTACAAACACACATCCTGTTCCTCTCTTGGCCGGTCTTATCTCGTGTGTGGGGTGAGCAGGGCGAGCAGGAGTGCCGTCACAGCCAGCGCCAGGCTGAAAGGTGCCAACCGTGTACCACTAGAGGGCTGTTTGTCAGATTGAATCTTGATAATGCGAGGTTTAGCGGGTGCTGGGGTGGAGAAGTAGATGTCCCCGTCACTGTCGCAAGGGGGCGAGTCACAGCCACTTCCGCTTTCCTCTCCACTGCCGGCATCTTCTGAAGAGCCGGGAAAGACAGAGATAAACATTAAAAACAGGCTCATATGACATCATCTTGACATTTCATAATAAATGTCACTTGAATTGAACCACAACTGTAACTCAAACAAAACAGATGCCTCTCGTACCATTGACAAATGTGATGTCGGTGCCAGTGTAAGCAGCCTTAAGCCGGCTGGTCATTTCCTTCAGCACTGCTATCTGCCGCCGAATCACCATGTCTGGTTTAGTGATGTCAACTTCCACATCTGGATTAGACACCTGATTGGCTAAGCCATTGCCTATGACGACAGAGTCGTACCTGCATGTGAAGAAAGGAAGGAAAATTTGAGTTGCAGCTTGAGTGAGGAATGAAATGGAGGAATTTTACTGTACTGCGACCAATAAAAGTGTCTTTTCAAAACCTAGTTTAAAACAGCCAAGCTCCTAGAAATGTACTCTTTGTAGGTTTCATATGGTTTTGAAAAACTGAATATACCATTTTCAAGAAGTATTTTAATATAACGACTCTAAAAATGTCATGTGATTTAACAATTAAAAAGTAATACTATATTTTCCTTACTACTCAAGTGTTCACTTCTTAATTATTTTCAAAAATGTTTTTCAAAGCAGAATTTTTTTTTTTTAATAAATTTGAGTTAAAGTAAAGTCTGAAGTGAGTTGCACCACATGACCTTGCTTTGTCAAAAAAATATAAAATTCAGATATTTTAAGATATTTACTGACAGCCATGAGGGTCTCCATTATATCATTTCCTTTTTATTCTTATTTTTGCCCCCGCATGTTTGTTGCACCACACGACTTTGATTTAGTGAACAAAAGTTTTCCAAATGTTGCTACACTGCTAATTTGTACTGCTTTTCTAAGAAAGGTTTCCTTTTCAAAAATGTAATTCTTGAAATAGAGGCGTCATTCTCTATTATGATATCAGTACAGATTTAGCGCTCTGAAGTTTTTGACATTATGCTTTTTAGGGCTGTGTATCACCACCAGCAAAGTCACGATACGATACGTATCACGATACAGAGGCCACGATACCATACGTATCACGATACAGGACTGCACTGAATTTCACCTCAGCAGAATTTAGTAAAACAGCTGTTTATTAAACATTGCATACTATAGGGCCACTTCTAACTATTGGCAGAGCAGGCAATTGACCTCTGCATTATGAAGGGCCTCCATAACTGTACCACAGTACAATATAGGTAATGGCATATGTTTCATGTTTACATTGTGCACTCCCCACCAAGTACAATATTCTGATTGTTTGCATCTTGTTTTTAAGCCTATAAATAATAATGTACTCATTCTAATAAATTTATATTGTAATCTACTCATTCTAATATATTTATAAAAAAATCATATTTACATTGCTGGTAGGTAATCATTGCACAAATTAACACAATCTCTACGTTTAAAAAAAAAAAATTAGAAGTGTTCTAAACCAACGCGCTGTCTTCTGTAACGCGCACACACGTTCAGTCACTCACACAGATCACATTGCGGCCGCACTGAGACATTCAGGAACAAACTTTTTAGCGCTGCCCTGCAATTTTATCAACTAAATAGCTTAATTGATCAAGAGCTACATTATCTTTCTCAACAAGGAGCTGGTAACATCACTGTTTCTAAAGGAATTAAAGCCACAGCTTCACTGTTAATAGAGAAACGCGGCAAAACGGTGGTAATTCATTCATACACAGCCCCTCTCTCTCTCTCTCTCTCTCTCTCATAAATGAACACTTAATGAATTACACTTTTCTGAGGATAGAATATTGAAGTGGAGATCGCTAAACTGCAAGCTAACCGGTGTTTTCAGAAAGCAAGCGCGTTTATCCACAGTGACGAGAGAGTGTGTGCACATGGTTGCCAGGTTGACAAAGATAAGTAGCACACTTAACAGATATTTCCGTATTGCGAAAGTGTGAAGCTGTGTTTCGGGGATTACGTCTCTTTATATCAGGCAACCCAGTTGTGTTCCTCTGCAGCCAGATTAAACCTTCTTGTAGCCTATATATTATGCTTTATTCATTATTTTTTAGAAACCTCGCACTTTTCTACTCAATTTTAAATGTTGTTCTTGTATTCAAATTAAGCACGGTCCACTGCTGCCCACGTGTCACAATATCGATACAGGGCCAGCTGTCAAATCTCTGTGACGATACATCGTCATATCGATGTATCGAACACAGCACTAATGGTTTTTAATTCCATAATTTAAAACAAATCCCGCAATGATTTGAATACACCTCTCATATGATGAGCAAGTATAAACTGCATTTTAAAGTGATTGTGAAAAACGTCATAGATCTGCTCAAAAAGAGGACCATCATTTCATTGACCCACCTGCTTTTTGCTGTACCATTCCAGCATTCATCACCGATGGCAATCCGTTCTCCAACACACACAGTGTCCGGCAGGGTGGACCAGAACTTTTTGGCGTGCTTCAGTTTCTTCTTGACATCGGTCAACTAGGAAACAAACAGTTTGTGTTACAACCATTCCTTTCTGATCTGGTAGAATAAATCAACATGTTTTTAAAGAAAGTTTCTAGAAGGGATGTAAGTGGTAAGGGAGCCCATTATCCTTACCAGTCGGTCCAGGCTGGTGCCAGCAGCAGTGGTGGGTCTGGCATCAGGGCTGTAGGGTCGGAAACGCCCGGGGAAGCCTGAGTCTTTAGTAGAGCGCCGGGTGCGGAATGCCATGTTGGGCTTGGGCTGCCCACATCCCTGAAACACCTGAAACAGATAAATAACTATAAATACACATAAGCATAGGTTTAATAAAAACAGGCATTTCTGATATACATGTGAAAATGTCATTTTTGAATTAAAAGCATACCTTCTGTGAGACCTGTATGCTGTTCTCTTGCATGTTCATGATGGCGTCTGAGATCTTCACGTCTATGGGATCCATGACTGACTCAAAGTTAAAGGGTCCCTCCAGCCTCTCAGCGAGACCCAACATGGCATCTTAAATTCATAAAATTCAAAATAAAGGCATTAATGAAGGGAACACCCTCAAAGCAATCCATTTCATCAATGCTTTCAATTAACCATGACCAAAAAAAAAAATGCTGACATTTCCACCACTAGAGGGCAGCATACAGTCATCGGTCCAGGCTAAGCTCATGAGGAACTGAAGCCTGTTGTGCAAACAGTTTTAGATGCCTGAACAAGGTGCCCCAATTAAGGTTCCGCCCAAAGCTGACAGTCAGGGTGAGCAAAGCCAGTCCCAGAGTCCCACGAGCCAGGAACACTTTGCGAGAGCGCACGAGAATGTGTGACGGGACCTGAGACCACACGGCCTTTCAGAGTCACGAGAGGCCCAAAACACTTCATGAAACACATACAAGGATAAAAACAGAGCCGCTCCCCAGTGTTCACTCCTAATTCAAGTCAACTCCAATTCTGCTTTCAAGCTGAGGCTTCACATAAATAGTTTTGGCCTCAGAGCAAGTGGAAACCATTTCAATGTGACCTGTTCATTTTCAATCTGTGCTTATGATACTCCTCTGCTTAGTGTGGAAAACTGGCTCCATTACATTTAGGAATAGTTCAGTAATAAATCAATTGCTTGAGCCATTTAACACTCTCTTACCAAGGAAGTTATTCCACTCTGTGTCCAGATCGGCTTGATTGGCCAGGCAGCCTCGCATGACGTTGAGACAGTAGTTCTTGCAGGGCTTCAGCGCCACCTGGCCGGTACAGTACGGGCAGTATAACATCTTCATAGCCGCACGCACACAACTCGGGGAGGCACTAACCTGAAAGAAAGGATGAACAAGAAGATTGAGCAAAGTCAGCAGAACAGACACAGGAGGAAAAGGTTAATGAGTCCGTAACCTAATTCATATATGCCTGATGCTGCTGATAAAACTCTGAACAAAGAGCATCAGCGACCCTACCACCTTTTATAAGGTCACTGCTAAAGTTGTGTTTGCTCAATTTGTCATTGCAGGTTCAACTGCTTCTATTAACTCACTAAACACACCGAGAAGCCTTGGCCTCTGATCTTTTAATGCTGGAAGATAAGCCCCGATTGGTCCATCCAGGTGTCCACCTTCACACACTGATAAACCCTATAGAAAACCCGTACTTTCGATCTCTGTTGTCCCTGATCTCGGGCTTGCTTAATAAACATAAGTTGCCATGCTAACCAAATTCAGCTCTAGGGCTGGTACTGATGAAGATTTCCTGTTTCGATTTGTTTTGGATTTACAAACTTTTGATTTGATTTGATTCTGATTTAGTTTGATTTTATTCTGAATCATTAGAGTATGTGTCAGTTATAATTTTCCTTACATAAAGGCATTCTCTCTTTGCTAATGTGATAACAAACAGGGCAGTGTTTCGGACTGATTTAAATGGACCTTTTTGAACTATTCTATAAAATAATCAGTTTATAAGCAGAGTTATCTTAATCAGGGTTAACTATTACTAAAACTATAAAAAATATTTTTGTTAATTGAAATAAAACTGAAATTAAATTATAAGATGATTATATTATAAAATGAAAAAACGTTAGTTTTCAGTTAGCTGCCAAGACAACATTTCTAATCTTACTTTAGGTTGAAGCACTAAAATTATTGAAAAATATGAGTAAAAAAAAGAAAAGCTCATAAAATAACTAAAAAATTGTAAGAAAAATTTAAATGAAAACTAAAAATATATCAAATCAATGCTAGCTCAAAATATGAAAAAACTAATAGTATATAAATAATACAAAAATAACACTTTTCATAAGAGTCGTTCATTTCAAGAATCAGGCTACGCAGATCGTGCTGTATGTTTTTAATTCCCTAAAAGAACTGATCATAAGTCACTTGTTTATGGATCAGACTACATTGGTAACATTGTAAATGTTTTTTTTTTTTGAATGCAGCCCTTGAGGACAACACATTTTTTGCCATTATTTTGTCTTATTGCATCACATTCAATAATTATCTGGAAAATTGACAATTTTACCCCTCCCTAGACAGAGAAATTTAAAAATAAATAAATAAAAATCTGCTCACCGTGGAGACTTTGCCCACTACCTCAGGCATGAGCACCAGGCCGTGGGTGAACGTGCGAACTGCGATGAAGGACCGGGTCAACTGCAGGCGCAGCTTGCGTGGAACATCGCCAAAGGGTTTGAGCTGCTCTGTGTGCCTACTGACACACTCCATGTACGAGTTGCTGAACTCATACTGCACATTGACCAGTCGGAACATGCGCTCCAGAAGCTCCGTCCAGAAGTCCGCTAGCATGTCGTCCAGGTTGACGGCGCTGCTCCCATGGCTGTAGTAGTGGCGTAGCTCACTGAAGAAATGCTCGAAGAGCTCGGCGTTCTTCACATACATCAAGCCGTAGGTCCGCACGAACATGTCATTGAGAGATTTCTCTGCATTGCTCAACAGCTCTCTGAAGAACTCTGAGAACAAAGGACAATAACGATGGAGTTTAGTTTTAAATATGTCAAAGGTGATGAAGGTTTTCAAGTGCATTCCTTCTGTGACAACAGCTGGAGTGAATGTTCTGAATCTGATAAAATGCATTGTGTGTGTGCGCACTTGTAGTGTACTTCAAATCTTATTTCTAATCTATATACATATATATATATATATATTAGTGCTGTCAATCGATTACATTTTGTTTTCTGAAACTTTTTAAATATACTTTTATATTGTAATAATTTCACATTTAATCTTCAAATTAATGTAGAAACAACATAAAGACAGTATATTTTTTATATTTGTTTAATGGCATATTTTTTATGACTGAAGGCCAGTATCACTGACTACTAAAATATTCCTAATATTTAACCATTGACTATAGCCATTCAACATTACAGTATAATTGAGAGCTATACATTTTATTTGTTTTATTTAACGCAACTGAAATGTTCCCCAAGTCCAAAAACGTAGCAAGGAGATCTGTAAAATAATCCAGGGTGATGCGGAGGAGACGAATTGTTGAATAAAGTTTTTTTTTTTCTTTTCTTTTCTTTTGCGCACAAAAAGTATTCTCGTAGCTTCGTATAATTACGGTTGAACCCCTGATGTCACTTTTACAGATCTCCTTGCTACGTTTCTGGACCTGGGAATATTACAGTTGCGTTGCTGTCTATGGAGGGTAAGAGAGCTCTCAGATTCCATCAAAAATATCTTAATTTGTGTCCCGAAGATGAACGAAAGTCTTACGGGTTTGAAATGACATGAGGGTGAGTAATTCATTTTAATTCATTGTTCATTCTTGGGTGAACGAACCCTTTAAGGCAGCTTTAATCGCCTTCATGACTTAACGGACCACGACATTGCATGCACATTGCAAAATATTTTTAACGCGTTAAAGGGGTCATATGATGCGATTTCAATTTTTCCTCTTTGAAGTGTTACAAGCTCTTGGTGCATAAAGAAGAACTGTAAAGTTGCAAAGACTAAAGTCTCAAATTCAAAGAGACATTCTTTATAAAAGTTAAGAGTCAGCCACGCCTACCTAAAACGACTCGTTCTAACACATCCCCATGTCTACGTCACTATGTGGGAAGATTTGCATAACGCCGCCCAAATGTTCACGCAAAGAAAGAAGGCGTAACTTTTATTCTCGCTGTAGTATTGTTGCTGCCGCCATGTCGTGAAGGCGCTGTGTGTTTCGTTGTGAAAGCGAAACTACTTTGTTTGGTCTTCCAAAAGAGGACGATATCCGCTTCATCATGCCTAGAGCTGATCCGTGCTGGTCGCTGAGGAAATACATCAACTTCGCGCTGTGGATCGCCGGATCAGCTTTCACCGCAGACGAAGTGGAGTGTGGTTGCCGCAAGGCTGCCGGCCGCTCCTCCGTCGAATCCGCCGGTCGCCGTGTGTGACACTGTGTTTCATTGTGAAAGCGAAACTAATTTGGCCTTCCAAAAGAGGACACGACTATAAATCAGTGGTTAAGTTCCAGAACAGTTCAACCCAAATATTCAGATGTGTGCATCACATTTTATGGAGAACTGCCTTGAATGGCCCAGCCAGAGCCCTGACTTAAACCCAATTGAGCATCTCTGGAGAGACCTAAAAATTGCTGTCCACCAACGTTTACCATCCAACCTGCCAGAACTGGAGAGGCTCTGCAAGGAGGAATGGCAGAGGATCTCCAAATCCAGGTGTGAAAAACTTGTTGCCTCTTTCCCAAAAAGACTCATGGCTGTATTAGATCAAAAGGGTGCTTCTACTAAATACTGAGCAAAGGGTCTGAATACTTAGGACCATGTGATATTTCAGTTTTTCTTTTTTAATAAATCTGCAAAAATGTCAACAATTCTGTGTTTTTCTGTCAATATGGGGTGCTGTGTGTACATTAATGAGGAAAAAAATTTAACTTAAATGATATTAGCAAATGGCTGCAATATAACAAAGAGTGAAAAATTTAAGGGGGTCTGAATACTTTCCGTACCCACTGTATATTATTTTTTTTAAATGTACTTGTAGGTAATATTAATTAAATAAAAACAGAGTACACTTTCATGACAGTTTAACACTCTTAAGAACAAGAGAAAGTGCACTTTGTGATCATGTCAAATAATTTTTTTTTACTTCAAAGTACATTATTAATCAGTTTTAATAATTTTTTGTACACTTTTGTTGACTAACAAAGCACGTGTAAAGTATGTGATTATAATTTTAACTGTAGTTTGTTATTTGATACTAGATTAGTAGTTCATATATTTTAAATGTCCTACATTTCAATTTTAGCATTACAAATGTTTAACTGCCAAAGTCCAAAAAAGACTAATAACTAAAGATTACAGTAAAAAGCACCAAAAAGTAGGCTACACAATTTGTGTACTATATTCTTAGTCTGAGGTCATATGATAAACCTATAACAACTGATGAAGTCCGACCTGTCAATTTATTACAAGTTAATGTCTACAAAAGACCTGGAATACAGGCAAAGTCATCTAGACTGCATTTACAATGCTTTTATTATGCTTTTTTGCCCTTTTTGAAATGTAACAGATGAGACCACTATGAACTGTCAGAAAAGATCTCTATTAAGATTCATTAAAAATTCCATTTGGAACAACATAGCAGGGAGTAAATGATGATAATTTTCATTTTTGAGAGAAATACTGTTTTAACACTCATTAATTGTACATTAAGAAACTTTTGAGTTTCGAGCCCTCATCTTTAAAGCATTCTCGGGTAAGAAACAAGATAAGAAAAGAGATCTCTACATCTTATCTTTAAAAGAATGTGCACTTACTGGCCATGAACACAAACATAACAGATCTGAATTTGAGCACATGTGTAACATGGAACTGAGTGTGCATGCAGAAAGACTTCACTTTAGAAAAAGCACACAGACTGTCAACTTCAACACGTATAAAATGAATTGCTATTAACTTTGGAACGTCAGCTGGCAGAACGTCCATGACTTTTCATTACAATGAAAGGAGACAGCGATTTAGTGCTCCGCAGAGGCCTCGGCCTAACTTGCTCTCACTTGACTGGAAAACCTACCAGAACTGCCGGGGAGGCCAGAAAAGCGCATGGTTATTATCTAAACAGATTAATGCATATTCCATTTGACCCGACACAAGGTTTTCACTCGCTACATTCCAGGAAAATAACTTTTGTGTCAAAGGAGAAAGAGCTGAGAGTGCAGAAAGGATGAAGGGCAGCTAACGTCTCGCCCATCGAGCCGGTTGAGGCTGACTGATATCAATGGCATTTTCCTGTTGTCACATTCCATTCGCTTTTCTTTCTCTCCGCACAGCTCCTGCTCCGTCCTTCAGAAGGCTTTTCAATAGGATTACTGAATAATGCCGACCCCCCTCCCCGAAAACGGACCTGTACCCCCCCTGAAACCCCTCGCTGACTCTCTCCTGCTTTCAGTTCATCAGTGGATTCAGAAGGCTCTCTTCATTGGAGACGGGGAACAATGCCCTACTTCATCCTGTGGAATGTCAGGCCCCCTTTCCTCCCAGCCTCCCCAAATAATCCAGCCCCTCTCTCCCATGAAACCCTCTCTCTCTCCCGGCCCGGCAAACCCTACTTTTTTAATCTGAACAAAATGAGAATTCCAAAGAAATGCTTCACCTCTCTTCCCGCGCTCACACATGCTCGCCCCGCAAAGTGCACCATTTGTTTTTCGCCTTTGTATCACCTTTCTCCTCTCGCTAAAAGCCAGCCGGCCCGCAGCACAGATGCCCTGCGCATAATGTGTGAGACTTTGAAGTGTTAAGTGGCCATGCATCTGAAAGCGTCGTCTGGTGTTCTCGTAAACCGTCTTTCACTACCCATTGGCTTCGTCGACACAAACAAGACACCTCAGGTTTATAAACAAACAAGGCACACTGTGCTGCTGTCAATTCCATCTCAAGCTAACGCACAGTCAGGTTAATGACAAGAGGTGTGTGTGTGTGTGTGTGCTCGTGTGAGAGATGGACAGGGGAATGCAAGTGTAGGGCTTTGAGGCCTTTTCTAAATGCCCCATCCTGCTGTGTAACCACGGACACCGGAAACACTGCAGGCCTTGCATTTAGCTCCCCTCTCATGAGTGGCCCTCGGCCCCTGGCCCCACACAGGGAGAGAGATAGAAGGCACCCAGCTCCACGCTCCATTG
The DNA here is from genome assembly GCF_001515645.1 of Sinocyclocheilus grahami. Classification (NCBI taxonomy): domain Eukaryota; kingdom Metazoa; phylum Chordata; class Actinopteri; order Cypriniformes; family Cyprinidae; genus Sinocyclocheilus; species Sinocyclocheilus grahami. The sequence continues at coordinate 1,813,664 of NW_015505202.1, read as the reverse complement.
ACAGAGATTAAACCTTAAGGGCCACCGCACCCGCCTTCCTCCAGATCCCGAGGAATGACAGAGCTGTCACAAGTTTAATGTCAGGGGGGAGCAAAGAACGAGGAGAGGGAAACATAAGAAAAGATGGGAAAGAGGTGAGGATGAGAATATTTTCCAGGTTTGCAGGTTTGTGTGCCATTACCAAAGAAAACATGAATTTACATGAGCCACTTCAAGGACGTGCATGCTAAATCACAGTAAAGTGAAATAAATTTTTGTAGTTCTTGGAAGATTTTTGTGCATATGCATCAAGGCATGACTAGAGACAATAATTACACCCCAGTGAAATGCAAAAGAACTCAAAAGTTTGCTAAACTGCTTATGACAGTCAATGACACAATGGCGTTTTTTTTGGTCCAAATTTACAAAAAAAAAAAAAAACCACACAATTCATGTATGCAATGATTACCAGAAAAAAGCAGTGAAGCACATTTGTTAAAATATTACTATTCAAAAAACTTTTGTTAGCTAAATTAAAGCTGCAGTCTGTAAGTTTTGCCTCTTTGTCGCCATCTCTGTTTGAAAACCTGGAATTGCAGCTGTGTGCGGAATTATCTAGCTTGCGTGGGTTGTGCGGCGGCACGGCTGCAGCACGGATGAATCTAATGTTCTGAGGAGTATGTGTGGCAGTCAGTCAATGCACCGGTGTGGATATCTACTGTACTTCGCAATCACAGATTCTAGCCTATGTCTTGGAATATGACCCAAATAAGAATTTTCACCGTATATTGCCATCTGAACAAGTAAGTAACAAGTCTGCCACGTTTGTTCTGACCAACTGAGGAAAAAAGCATTACCATAAATTTCGCTACCAATGGTGATTAAATCTAAAGATCGGTTAGCTTATATTACATCAAACCGTTCAAATTATTATTATTGTTATACTTTATTCTCAAATGATTAATGTTAACAACATCAGCATTGGTGACTATGAGTATAGTGTGCATTAGCATGTAGATTTTGATTTCTGCACAGTCTAATCTAATTGTCATACTCTTCGAATTTCATATTAAGAAATTATTTTAAAGTAGGGCTGCCACTAATGACCATTTTTATTTTGATTAATCTATCGACTAATTTATCAATTAATCAATTAATCTTAATGATTAATTGATTTAAACTTATTAAACTATATTTCATTAAACCAAATGAAATCCAAAAGTAAAAAAGTAAAGTGCAGCATAAAGTGCAAGAAGCAAGTGTCCATCTCGTAGTCCAAATCACTGAAATCAAAGTTCAGTATTCTAGTGTAAGAATGACAACATATCCACATGTTCTAGTCTACTAATAATAAAATTATAATCAAAAAACACTTTTTAAAGGAGTATTTACCAGAAATATTATTTACCAGAATTTATTTAGGAGAAAATATGTAAATATGCAGTATTTCTGAAATATTTTTTTAATTATTATTTATATATATAAAATCAATTAATTGGAGATGCTTTTGATTATTAACCTTTAATGGAACCATTCAAATGGAATCCAGAAAATAATGGAAAACAGAATTTGGTAAAGATAAAACTGTAAAACTCAATTAGTTAGTCAGGCTTTTTGATTAATACAATTTAATTTATCCATTAAAACAGAGTATAGAAAAATGAAAATGGAAAAAAACTAATTTGGAAATAAAATGGATTTCATAGTGCCCTATAATAAAAAAATTTTTTTTGTGGTAATAAAAATAGATGTAAGTGAACAATAGCCTTTAAAATTACTTAAAATACATATATAATAGCAATGAGGCAATAATAATTAGTTCAAATAAATGATCAAAAGCAAGAAATCATATGGTTTTATTGAACAAAATTGTTAAAATACAATGTAATGTACATTACGCATTACAACAAAGGCCTGCAGGGGGCGCCAACGGCCTGACGATTGTTTTTACAAATTACTGTGCGATCTAATCCTTGTTTAATATTGACCAAGCACCATTTCATTCAAATGTCACTTAATCTTTAATATTTGGCCATTTCTTTAGGACAGAAATGTTATAGCCACTGTAATTAAATGAATATGTGAACATCAAAATGTGTAAACTCAGAGTGAGGGTTTGAGCTTTTATTTTGAAACCGCGATGTATTCTTTGCGTAGATTTATAAATGATTTACCTTACACATCTGATGAAATGGCGCATGTTGCGTTCCCAGATGAACGTTATAATAAACTCACAACAACATGCAGAGATGGAGTTTGAAACGCTCCACACATGTAAATGATAACAGTTCCTGTGGAACTACTGTGAACGGAGACTGTGTGACGCATGTACTTAACCTACACGCATGTAAATAATTAAACCGCAAATACTGTATTAGAACTGGATCGCATATAATTATTTAATTAAATCGTAGCATTTGTGAATTCACAGTTATGCTTAATTATGCCTAATAATGCATTTTATTCATTCTCATCTGTGAAATGCGCCACTTCCAGTATTTTGCCGGTTAGTCACGCGAGCAAAATTAAGTCGAGGGTTTTTAAAAATCGAATAGTCTAATAAAATCGATGAATCGCGACAGCCTTATTTTAAAGGCACAATATGTAATTTTCGCCGCTAGAGGGCGCGTATTCAAAATAAACAAAGAGACAAAGGCGTAGTTTGATGACGCCGTGACTGAGTGTGGAATCATGGGAGTTGTCGTCTTCATCCCCACAGCCGATGCAATCCGACGGGACTCGGGCAGAAGTCATGTTCATGGATGAGCTAATGATTTATTAACGTAGTAGAATGAAGCAAGGTGAGGCTGAAAGCCGTCGAAGCGAAATGAGGCCGCTGAACGAGCGTGACACACGGCTCGAAAGCAGCAGAGCTCTTATTATGCCACAGTCGACTGCTTCCGCTCCTCCTGGTCGTGCATATGTGTGGGAACAAAAGCAGCGCAAGTACACAAGTCAGCAAAATATATAACACTGTTCTAGTGGTTTTTGGATATTTTAATAAATAAATGATAATAAATCGTACATATTGTGCCTTTAACCCAAAAAGCGAATTATGCTCCCTTCGAACTGGTTTTTCTTTAAAATAAAAATCTTTGTAATCCCAGGCCATCTGTAATCAGAAGCTGAAACTGGAATATAATTTAATTTTATTCACATGTGTTTCATAAACACATAATCCTTTATGGATTACAATCCACCATAAAAATGATACATTTAATTATTTCAGCTGCTGTGAGAAAAGGCTATAAACGATCGGCCACCTGCAGGATCCTCACATGCGATAGCCTAGTAGCCTGAACACCTTCTTTATGTATACAGACGTGACGTAATGACGCAGTGCCATGCTCGAATTTCCCACAAAAACCTACCCGTACCACTCAAATTAGAAAACATTATTATAAGCTAACCGTTATGAATCTGGCTAAAGTAAGGCGGTAGTTTTGAACACTGGCTGGTTATGTACTTGCTCAAATATTGATTTCGACAACACTGGCATATTTTTTGAGATCTGGGATCCCTTCATTATTTTGTTTTCTGAATATGTCAGTACTTCTTCTTAGAGTGTGTCAACCTAAGCATTAAGATGTTATTATGACTGTGGCCCGAATCTGGTTGGGAGTCTGTGATTATATTTGTAGATACTTGCGTATGTATATGTATATACTTTAAAGCTGTAAGGTTTTGTTTGTGGAGGTACATGCATACATTTGATAAATGGTCGGTATGTCTAAACTTTAATGCTCCAACATATATTCTCGAGACATTAGGCTTGACGTTCTTTGTTTTACAATATGTATTTATTTTTTACTTTTAGTTTTATTTAGTTTGTTTAATTATACTTTAATACAGTTTTTTTTTCAATTGGGGGTAGGGTGGGGGGGGGGATATGTTTTCATGATTCTCCTGTGTCTGTATCCTGTTGTTATTGTAAAAGTTCAATAAACAGATAAAAAAATTAAAAAAAAAATTGATTTCAAATTATTTTAACCAAAAAAAAGTAACAGACTGCAGCTTTAAAGTCATGTGGTGCAACCAACTTGCAGGGGCATAAAAAAAAAACAGACCCTTCCGACTCTGGGTCAAGGTCAGTTTCATAAAATGAGAAGAGAAGGCAAGGTTAGTTTAGTTTGTAAAATGTCAAGAAAGAAAGTCATTATGTTCCCTAAAACTTGAAATTACTGAATTTTTATTGGAATTGTTTTGTAAAAGTGTGTGTATATATATATATATATATATATTTTAAGGGGTCCTATTATGCTTTTTCACTTTTAGTTAGTCTGTAATGTTGTTGTTTGAGCATAAAAAAGATCTGCAAAGTTACAAAGCTCAAAGTCCAGTTCAAAAGGAGGTATTTTATTTAACAGAAATCACTTTTCAAAAACCTCAACGAACGACTCGTTTGGACTACAACGTATATTTTCCAGGATGTGTGATATCACAAATATCGACGAATGGGACGAGACCTGGTTGAGTGGCACTAGAGAAGGCAATGAGTGTTATCACTATGTCAGAGACACACTAACTTTCCCAAGGCTGATGAACTTAGAGTGGTTACAATCATCATACAATATGTATTTATTTTTTACTTTTACACTGAAGTTCGCAGGCGGCTGTGGAAAGGGGCATGACATTTCCTGACCAGGCGACGAGTGCTGCCAATCACAGCACACACTGACCCAGCTAACCAATCACAGCACACACTGGCCCAGCTAACCAATCACAGCACACACTGACCCAGCTGACCAATCACAGCACACACTGACCCAGCTAACAAATCACAGTGCATTTCGTATTTCAGAAGGCGGGCCTTCATTTGATACAGGAACTATTCGAGCTGTTCATGTCAGACTGGGGAGAGAGGTGTTGTAATAATGTAAAATATGTGAAAAATAACGTGTTTTTCGAACAACCTAGTATGAGAGCCTGTTCTAGTACTCTCCCAAAACAAAATCAAGACTTTGTAAAAGAGCATAATAGCACCCCTTTAAGATGTGTACACTCACACGTTTTCAAGGTGTGTTGAAAATGTTGTCAATTTTTGTCACGTTATAACATCATATTTTTACATTTTTGCACCATTAAGGAAAAAAAAGCGGCACAACATGGGACATTTGTTTTAAACTAAATTTTTAAAAGATTTTTCCTTCCTTTTCTTTATCGTGGACACCTTGCTTCTGACCGTTTAACAGTTGTGTATAAAGCAAAGTCAGTCATTCAACATCCACCATCCCCCACTCCCCCTTCCTCTCTACATCCTTCTCAACATAACGGCTGAAGTTTTGGGACCCAGTGCTGTAAGCATTACAGTTGGAGGGGCGTTATTCAGGCATCCTACTTCGTCATTAAACGACACTTTATGATACACAGGAGTCTGCCAACAGGCGGGCTGCAGACCTCCCTTCTGATTTTTCCATTAAAACGACCTTCCCGCATCGGTTTAAAGATGTGTGTGAAAGGTTATCCAGGAGGGTGCTCGCTGAGAGAATTACAGAACCGTATTACAATATCTATGAGGAGGAATGGAAAGAGGTGTTTGGACTCAACAAATGTCTCAACACAGGGCCCAAATCTCGGAGCGCTCAAACATGTTCCTCAGAGATCCAGAGGAGGGAAAATTCCTTATTCACTGTCCCACCCTCCACACTAGCTTATTCCTCTACTCATCCCCTTTTGATAACTCTTCTTTAGCCCAGGCAGTAATTGTTCCCCATTTGTGCCAATTAGTTGCTCAGCTTCTTTCTTTCCTTGTGGGATTTCTACCCCCCTGCAGAGGCCTCAAGGAGAAGAATTTGCTAGGGGGTTAAACCTAATTCTTACAGTGCAATCACAACTCCTCCAGACAGGGTCACCAAGACCCAGACCGGACGCATGGGGAGGAACAAACACACCAAGCTCTAGAGGAAAACTATTTCTGCTAGGGGACTTAATTGCCCGTGACTCCAACCTCAAGGCTTTCAAAGCAGAGTGTCTACTTAAGAGTGTGTGTGCTTAAATTCATTTAATCTTAATGACATCTAGCCGCTGTGTTGATAGCGAACATGTTCTACCGCATTTCCTGTTGAACAAGTTGCATGTAACCATTTAGTCTTCATTACCATCTCCAACTACTATAAATACATTCACCTCTGCATCCTGTAGGCCTGTCCAGCACAGAGGAAACATCTATTTGTGCATAAACAAGAGAAAAATATGTTTCTTCTGTAGCAAAAACCTCTTTTACACTCTCAAAGAGACTCAAAGAGATCTCATTTACACCTTAGACATTTCCAAAGCGAAGAAAATACTTGCATTTTAATGAAAGAATGCATTAAGAGTGTCTTTGTTTGCAAGCATAAAAGCTACTGGTATTTTAAGGCTGTTTAGCTCATTAAGTCACATGCCAGGGTCTAGTGCACATTTTACGCAGACTGGCGATTCAGCGCCTATTCCCACGGTAAGAGATCAAAAGACCTGAGAACCTGGAGATGGAGGAGAAATGAAAGGCATAACAGACTTATGGCAGAGAGAAAAGGTGGAGAATGGGGACAAAAGGCAGCAGAGAAAAAGAGCACAGGCGGCGGCGGATGGGATCTGGCCACCGTCGCATTCCGACACGTCACATTCCTGCTCACATCTGGCTGCAATACACACAATCCCTGTTACCATTCACTCCCTGAAGTCTCACTTTCTTTTTACATTCACACAAACAGGCAATCTTGAGAGCCGACCAGGTCACCTCTCACTTCCATCAATGTTCCCTGCAAGCCATCACCTCTGATTCTATTCCCTTTCCTCCGCAAAAGGGATGTAAAAAGATGTTACTTCAGTACCAAGATTCTATTAAAACAAATGTAATAAATGCCTAATAAACCAAACTAATATGCCTAAAAGTACTGTCTAGTATTTTTATTATTATTAAACTGACAAGGAAAAGAAAAATGCCTTACACCACAGCGAAACGAATATGCTATTGAAGGCACTCATATTCAAAGTATTAAAAAAGTAAAAATGACATCCTCGACATATACAGCGCAACTGTGCTCACAGTGACCCGAGTTCAAGTCCCGTCTCGAGGTCCTATGCCGACCCCACTGCCCTCTCTCTACCCAATGCTTTCCTGTCATCTCTCCACTGTCCTGTCTGAATAATAAAGGAATAAAAAGTCCGTAAATATAACTTTTAAAAATGCTGTATTTTTTTTTCTTGTTAATAATGTTGTTTAATAATGATAATTATTGACAGAACAACAAATTATTATTATTTTAATAATATCATTAATATTAAACACTATTAAAAAAGAAAAAATAGCATTTTTAAAAATATTTTTTAGAAGTTTCCTTTTTATCTTTTATTGTTAATAAAGTTGCTTAATTATTATTATCGACAATAAAAACAATGATTATTTTATTAATAATTCATATTAAACAAGAAATTAACAAAACAAATGTAAAAAAAAAACACTGCATTACTACAGTTTTGCAAATATAAGTAAACATGCTGTTCCGAATGTTGTTTAATATCAATATTATTAATAAATACTTTTGATAGAATAACAATTATTATTATTATTATTAATTAAAGGGGTGCTATTATGCTCTTTTACAAAGTCTTGATTTTGTTTTTGGGGTATACTAGAGCAGGCTCTCTTACAAAGTTGTTCGAAAAAAAAACACATTATTTTTCACATATTTTACATTATTACAACACCTCTCTCCCCAGTCTGACATGAACGGCTCGAATAGTTCCTGTATCAAATGAAGGCCGCCTTCTGAAACACGAAATGTGCTGTGATTGGTTAGCTGGGCCAGTGTGTGCTGTGATTGGCAGCACTCGTCAAGTCAAGTCAAGTCAAGTTTATTTGTACAGCGCTTTTCACGATACAAATCATTGCAAAGCAACTTTACAGCAAATTAAGTTTCTACAATATTTAGTAGTAGCTTATCAATGGTGACTGTCAGTTAATGTACATATGGCAGAAATGTACGGAAAAATCTATTTAAGACGTAATAAAACAGGCGATGAACACTATTAACAGCAATTATTATATGATGCAATCAAACTTATAGCAAAATGTATCTGCCGCCTGGTCGGAAAATGTCATGCCCCTTACCACAGCCGCCTGCGAACTTCAGTGTAAATATTGCGTCAAAATCAAATAAATTTGATGATTGTAACCACAACTAAGTTCATCAGCCTTGGGAAAGTTAGTGTGTCTCTGACATAGTGATGATAACACTCGCTGTCTTCTCTAGCGCCACTCAACCAGGTCTCGTCCCATTCGTCGATATTTGTGATATCACAAATCCCGGAAAATATGCGTTGTAGTCCAAACGAGTCGTTCGTTGTAGTTTTTGAAAAGCGATTTCTGTTACAAAAAAGCTCCCTTTGAAGTGGACTTTGAGCTTTGTAACTTTGCAGATCTTTTTTTATTCTCAAACAGCAACATTACAGACTAACTAAAATTGAAAAAGTGAAAAAGCATAATAGCACCCCTTTTAAACAACATCAATAGCAATAAAAAGAAAACACTGCATTTTTATTTATTTAATATATAAAAGTAGTATTTCAATAGCATATTAATTTTTGCTGTGATTAATAAAGAATGCCTCAACAGAGAATCGTGAAAATTTCACTGGCATTGCTATTGACTATTTAAATTTTTGCATTTTGACAACACTTGTCCACACAAATACTCACATTATCATCAGATGTTGTTACACATCATTTAAGGGTATGCTTCAAACAACCCTGAACATCATAACACACCCCAGCTCTCGCAGAACTTGCCAGAAAACCGAATGTGTTGAGTCCATTTAAAACCGCCAGGCTGCGCTGCCAGAGACACAGAGCTTTGGTAAAGCTGGATGGCCACACGCGAGTCAACATGGGTCTCATTTAGAAATAGCTGTGGCTCAGAGTGGATGGGTGACAAATCATGTGTGAGTGAGGGAGATGTGCCATCAGCACTTCATTTATCCTTCCTTGTCTGTCCAGTCATTGACTATCAATCCAAACACCATCTCACCATTTCATCTCAGTGGCAACAGCCCGACACAGTCCTGGCTCGATTCTTACTCTTTCAGCTACCCAGGGGGATGTTTTTCCTTCAAATGTACCCTTGATGAACTCTATCCGGATGCGTGTGACCAGGCCTTTAGTTTGTCTCACTTTTCCTCATTTGACACACTTTTTAATGGCATTACAGCATGAAGAGAAGTGAGCACATAAAACATGCATTATAAACCAGGCGAGAGAGTGTGTGTGATAGCGTCTGTGGGGTTTTCCCCTCCTGAATGAGTCAGCAGTGTCGATGCATGTTCCCATGCACCCCTCTGCCCTACACTGGGGAAACCTGATCCCTCTCTCTCAGCCTGATATTCACTGCCACATGCACTGCAGAGAGGAACCCAGGCCTCTGCATGTGTGTGTGTGGTCTGTCTGCAAGCATGAGAGTGTGTGTGTGTGTGTGTATGGCAGATGACTGTGGGATGTTGCGGGACAGATGGAGAAATGGATGTATAGACCGTGTGTCTGGCAGTCGGGGGTGTCTGTCAAACTAACTGTAGCAGTGTACGGAAGGGCAGCATGAGTGGATCAATATCGCAACTCATTTTAATGCAAATGACAAGCCAAACATTCGGATTCGGTAGATTTGCATGCGTGAATGTGTGTAAGAGCTGTACTGACGGTCAAAGTGACGGTGTCTCTGGGTGAAGGTGTTCTGCAGGTTGGAGCTGAGCTGATGAACGGGAGCTTTCACATCCGTGCGGCTCTGCTGACTCAGTTTCTCCTCCATCTCCAGAGTACAGCAGGAGAAACCTTGAGGACACACCTTCAGATGATTTCCTGAAAAAGCCAAACAGAGAGAAGTGTAAGAAATGTAAACAGTATAACAAAACATTGTTTTTCTTTTCGCCATAATACAATTTTAATAACAATAATATACTATTAATATTTTTATTATTAAATTATGTATTTATTTTTTTATGTTTTATTGTGTTTAAATGTTTTATTATTATAGCATAGATATAAACCAACTTTTCACTGCTATGCTATGTAATTTGTAAATGAAAAAGCATTTCTAGTAGTGGTCTCAGACTTTTGGACCCCACCACTTTGACAACAAAGCAGTTTTACAATGCCAATAAAGCTCTTCAATCTGAGATGTTACAGAGCAAGTCCTTTTATTTACCCATTCTTCATCAAATGAATTATGTCTAGACGTTTTGAGAACTGAAAGCTGAAAACCTAACGTCAAACTCATATCCAATACAAATCAAAACAGAACTGAACACAATGTGCTTACAGTATAAAGTGAGCTGACAAGCCACAGTCATCCTAGATAAAAAGCAAAAACGGAATATTCAAGACCCTGTGGATGCACGCATGTTTCAGTAGTTCTAAGGGAACCTGGGCTTTCTTCGTGATTCGCCCCATCAAAAAACAAGTCTGCGCTGCGGTCGTCGAGTAAACGGCACAGATGGACAGCGAGCGGCTGGATTAAACAAGGCGTCACATTAACATGGTGAGTGTGAGCAGGGCGGACTGTGAAGTCGCAGCTGCAATAATGTTTTGTTTTTCTTTATTTTTTTAATGCGGTTGTTGGAATTCAAGGGAACACAAGGGTCCTTTCAGTGGATTGGACTCCGACCGGTGGTTTGGCTACCCATGCTGCTGTTCAGCGAGACTGGCCACTCTGGATAACACACTGCACACCGATGAGAGATCCCCACTTTCAGGCCATTTCTCAATGTGGATCTACATTTTGGCACCATGCATTTCATATTTATTAATTGAAATTTAGATGATTTTGAAGGCCACTGTGTTCCTGTGAGGGATGATCGGGGCACAAGAACAATCTGAAATGATAATCAATCATATTAGCATGGCTCATGAATATTAATTAGGTGACAATGCTCACCCAATGGTCGTAAATAATTGATTGAAAAACAGATTAGAACAATTCAATTGATTGATGAATCTAATGAATGAAAGCACTGATGCAAACAGCATAACGGTATTTTTATTTTACTTATTTTCTTGCAATTTTTTGGCCAGTAAAGTGGCAGAATATCACCTAAATTTTTGAAAAGCAGCTATATATAATTGGTCGCTTCACCCCTGGGTTGACACACTACTCTGTCTGTAACTGGTGCAGTGCATTCTGTCATGTGCACTACGATATCTGTGACACGACTCGTATCGGAGCATCTGCTGAACACATCGGCATGGGTGAATAGCGAGGAGCTGTTGAGAGCTTACAAATAATCACCATCTCACAAAATATCCAAGAGGAATTGTCACTTGACCACTGCCAGGGCTTGTTTTACACATGCGAAGCAGGAAGGAGAGGCAGTGTGTGCTAATGTGAGGGATGGGACATCTTGTGCATGGCAATGATCTGCTTTTTAACAGATATCAGTGGTGTGTCAAACACCTTAATCAATCCTGCATTGAAGCAGATTTGCAAAAAATATATAAAATATATAAAAAGAAGTTACGGCTTTGTACATAAGGAGTCTCAAGAAGTTAGCTTGTAAAGTTGAAAAAGAGCAGCACCTTCACCCTGCCATGGCCCCAGACCAGCTGTACCCCTCAACTCCACTGGGACACCGTCCAAATCACTCACTCACTTTCACACACTTGGCATCAGGTACATACAAGACCTGTACATCATATCTCAGCCCAACAGACAGCTCTTTGTATAAGGGCATTTGGAGAGAGAGAACCTAACCTGAAAAAGCAAAGCAAATATTCTAGTAAAAACACAGAAAATGGAACCAAATTTAAAGGTTTTGCAAATTACTGAACAGGGAAAACAATTTTGAACCTTTGGCCATTTCAATACAGACCATTAACTAATCAAAACATTCAATGCAGGGGAAAACGTGATTTTAGTAACGATTTTTAAGCTACACATAAAAATGCGCCCTTCTTGAATTTATATGTACTCCAAAACGTAAAAGTTGTAATTTCTGCACTAAATGCTATTGGCTGATGCCAAAGTTGACACATCAGCCTGCTAAAACAAACCATATTTCACATCTTCCTCTATAGGTTTATAATCAATACATCCATCTTTTAAGAGTCCAAGTCAATATGGCTGCATGCACAAGCTAATCTTGGCAGACACATGCAAAAGGGTGGCCTCTGTGATTTCATGTTGCTTTAACGCAAGGCCAAACTTTTTGACAGCAATAAGATCCATTTCCATGTGATTCTTAGTAGTAAACCACCTGACTATAAATCTGAAAAAGAGATTTGTTATTACGGTCTTTAATAAGTCACTTCCTATTGCTATTCTGGAGGCCCAAGAACATTCTGTTTTGCTGATGGATGAGTGGATGGAAATTGCCCTGTGGACAAAACAAAGATTAGCCCTGATGCCCCCCTTTCCTCTCTCTGCTTCTTCCCCGGCCACGATGTGCCCCTGGCCCCAGACAGACTTCAGCCCCCATAACCCCACGCAGCTAGCCAGCAGGCTGAACCACAGAGGTCGAAGGTTAACAGCCACTCCTCTGAGACAGGTCATGCACTATGACCCTGCTAGGCGCTGACCAGCAGACCCACCACCCACACATATTACAGACACACACACACACACTCAATCACATGCCGGACCCTCTGAGTCAGAAGTCATAAATTCTCTGGGGGATTATTTCAGGCAGGCCGTCACTATAAATTGCTCTGGCCACCACATCAACATGCTGTTGCCAAAAGAAACAGAGTAATGGGCTTCCCTGTTGTCTGCCTAATAAGACACATGCGGCAACTTCCACATGCCTGCACGAGTGTCATCAAAACCATCGCTTCTGTGTACAACCATCATTTCAGGTGGTTATGAGCCATGGAGAATCATCATTTGGCTTCTTCCATGAAAAACAAACGCACATTTCTTAGAAAGCCATTTTCAGCTACCCTTTTCCTCAACAGAGTAGATTGAAAGACACTCTCGTCAAAATCACAGAGAAACCAAGTATGTATTTCCACATAACACAACACTGTTAATGATTGCCATTCAAAGTATAACTGACAGAAATGATGCCTTTAAATATTTACATAATTAACTGTGATTGGTCTTCTTTCATGCATTTATTTGCATACTGAATTGTATTGGACAAACAACCTTAGGTAGATAAGTCATTTTTAATTTCCATGAATAAAAACAAGGCTGAGGAATAGAAGTACACTTCAAAGGGCTGTAATATTTAGCTGACGCAACAATGGAAAATCCTGGTGGAAAAAAACCCCTCTGGAAAATGTGTTGTGGAAAATTATAAGTGACATAGGAACCTAAGACAGTTAAACAGACCGGTTATCTGGTCCTTTCAGCTTTTTTAGGAGAAAAAAAAAAACAAGATGCCTACCCCAGTGTTATTTTACTATTATTAATATACTATTATATTACTTTTCATTGTAACTTTAGCTTAGAACTAAAACTAGAAATCTTGCCTTGGAAACTTACTGAAAATAAGTTTAAGTTTTTCCATCTAATATTTATATTTTATTTCTAACACCAAAAATGATTTTAGTAGTTTCAGTTAACAATAACAACACTGGCCTACACTCACTAAGTTAAAAAAATTATTCAGTATGCAAATAAATGCAAGAAAAACAACTAATCACAAATAAGCATGCAAACATTACAAAGGTGTCATCATTGTCCATAATATTTTGAATTAAGAGGTTTAATCTCATTTTACTGTAGAAAATAAATTGTTTGTTTAAACTTTATAAGGCGCAAAAAAGACAATTCCTCACAGTGACGGGAGACATTCAAAATGAAAGTGACAACATGATTCACACACTCCTGTGAGAGTTGACTACAAAACAACATGGCCGACATCCCAACACCAGAGCCATCTTTACACAAGCACAAGCTTCAGTAACAAGCTACTTTTGGACAAGAAGCTTTTTCTCTGTTATGGCCTGGGGTTCGAGGCGGCCCGACCTAACTAAATCAGATGTGTTCTTTTGGCTAGTTTTCATAAGAGATAACAACAACTTGCAGATGGTAATAAAACATCAAACCTTGAGGGGAAATGCTCTAAATGAGTATTGCTTGAAACCTTTGTGGAATGAGCATTTAATGAGTACACTCCCTCCTTTTGGCAGAGGATGCTCATGCATTGCTATTAGCTTCGAGATGAGAGCGGTTTTAATGTGATAAAAGGAAGAGCTAGATATTTGATTTCTAAATCATAGCCTTTCTATTATATGGTTGTCTCCTCCAGAATGTGCCTTGCATGTTCAGACATGTCCTTGCTGATGCACTCTCCTGCCTTCACACCATCTGCATGAAGACAGATCTCAGCACTCCTCTCTCTTTGTGTGGCCTGAGGCTATCTTTGGACTGTCCATCCTTCATTTACAGACTCATGAATACAGGGTGGAGGAAGGAGAGCTTTCACAAGGTCTCCTAACAATCGTCCTTCCCTGAATTCTGTCTAACAGCCTGAATGGACAAGGGCCTTGATATCAACAAGTATGGCATCATGCAACAGCTCTAAAGCATTTATGAAGCACACAAAACATTCACTTACAAGTTACAATGCATTACAAAAACAACAAGAGTCAGAAAACACCGTTTTATATTTCTAGAGGCACTCTTGGTAATCACTAGAGCTGGGTGATATTGAGTTTCCCCAAAATATATTTGAGCAATATAAAATTAAAGCAAGATTATGAGTATCATGATGCCTTATGTGCTTTTATTTCATCATTACGTTTCCAAAAGTGCATTTCATTGCACAAGTCTGATGTAACGAAATACGGTTTAGGAATAGACAATCTTTTCCTTGTGTCACAACCTACAAACAAAATGGTTTGATAATGTCTTTTGATGTCAATTTTAAAAGCCAGAATGAGCTGGGAAATTTAAACGGGCCATTTCAATGAATTGTTCCAATACTCTGACTCAACTATTTGTTTGCATTAAACTCAAATGTTTTTCACAGAAGTGCCTGAGAGGCACTTTTTAAATTAAACCATTTTAGTGAAAAAAAAGATAAAACTGATACCGGTGGATAAATATTGTTACATTTAAAAATGATTGCAAATTTATTCTTAGAAATTGTAAATAAAAACGTTTTCCAGTATTTAACTAAAAATGAAACATTTTGAATTTACTTTGATGAAAAAAAAAACCCAGAACAAATACAGAGACCGAACTAGACCTTTCTAAATACTTTGGTTCACTCAACGAGTATGAGAGGCCACAACTGGCATCTTGTTCATGAGGAAACAGCTGGCGCTCTCTAATAATGGAGTTGTAGAGAAGGTAAAGATACAACTCCTCAGTTTTTCATTGTGCAGTTCCCACCGCAATGGGTGCGTATTCAAATGGGAAAACTGTAACAGGAACCCATTATTACAGAGCAACTGCTCATATGGCAGTTATAAAGAGGAGAATTACTTTCTCTTTCTCTCCAAATCCAATCCAGCATCTCTCAAACACTTCCATGACAAGTTTACAACACTATTGCCAGCACAATGATGCCTTTCAGAGACTCACAATAAATGTAGGACGGCTAAATGGAAATGACAGCAGAGTTGGCCGGTGTGTACGATCACTAAACAAAATGGTGGATGATGTCAAGGGGGTCATTTTATGGCACTTGGAGTGAAGCACTGAGAAAAACCGGCCTGGTAAGGAGGCACTTAAAGCTTACATGTAGGCCTGTAAGCAGTCATCAGATTTAATGAGCTATTATTCGCTCAATGTTAGTCTAAATGACTACTCTTTTCCCTTCTTAAACAACATATTCTACCTCTTTTGCATTTTATTTTTGTATTTTAGTGAACTTATCCCACTAGTCAAGGTTTCTTATTTCCGGGCACCATAAACAATAATTTTTCACTTTTTAATGACTACTTTTGCTTTCACTAACCCTTAAAAATGATACAGGCAGTTTTTGCTGTTGTACCTACAATTAAAGCTGAAGTGTATGATTATTATTGGATGTTAAAATAAAATACTCGAATGTAGCTATAATGCTTCAACTAAAAGCAAAAAATGTATAGGCTGATTTTCTGGAAAAGATTCCCTCGAACACTGAGGAATTATCAAACCATTGCTATGTTTGTTGGAGTTTTAAGATCAGGCTCAGTCGATGCCATGCATTTGGGGAAGGACCATTTGAGAAACCTGTAAATAGTCAATTCCAATATGTAAATGGAATCGGTTATGATTAGTTAATATGCATAAATTGGAGCAGGGGATCCCAAACATTAGGTTAATATTTCAATAATTTGCATGTTCACAGTTCTCTGATGCTAACAATAATAAGTGTATTTTTATTATTGTCATCTATTAATATTGGTAGCCCCATTTATTTTTATTTTCATCAGTGCACGAACCCCCTGCAGTTCCCTCATGAAACCTCAGGGGTTTGCGAATCCCCATTTGGGAAGCCTTGCATAAACAAATGCATAAATGTGAGCTGCCATATGGCAATGCACTAATAGTTCTCACATCATAACCATGATGCATTTAGAATGACCCACTCTTTCCACTTATTTCCCAAAAATTAGCTTGATGAACTTTAGAACTTGTCTACATAGGAGATCAATCTCTGATTCAAAATAGCAAAGAAAGTCCTATTTCCCTGAATATGCACTCATGTGTGTTCTGTTGATGCTGTTAATGGCATGAACAGGCCTGATCACAGAGGTAATGTGAAGGAGGCAATTCAAAAAGCTCAGAGACTGTGCTCAAGGACACATTCCTCAAGTCTAACACTATGAAAACATTAGCAAAAAACTCACTTCACAGGTCTGTTGACCTACAATTAGAGCAATGTTTTTCTAATCCAGCCCCCCTTTCCATTCCTGATACATCCTCCTCCTGCTCCACGGAGAGCACCAACTATTCCCTGATCTTCTGAGGCCACATTCACAGGATACACTACTGATCCAAAGCTGGGCATTTTCTATAGTAGGTTGTTTACTTGCTCCATCTGGTTGATCCGTCCGCAGAGGTCACGTATCAGACCTTGTTAGGAATGAATTAATCTGGAGTTACGAGCGATATCCTCTGATAGACACATCTCTCTGCAGCCCCATGGGGCAAGTGTCATATTAATGAGGAACTGAGTTAACGAGCAGGATATCCCACGCCAAGAGGCCCATCTGACACTTGTGCGGGACAGGAAAACCTGTTACAATACTGTACAGTCCAGTCAAGCGGGGACACACGGCTCATTCTGCAAACTATGGCCCTTGTGTCCGGTAAAGCCGAAATAAAAGAATCAACACACAGAGTGATTAGACAAAACAAAACCACCGTCAAATCACCGTTTGGCTAAAATATTCTATTTAAATTCATGACAGGACAACAAGTTTAGACTAGGGAGACTTTCCCTCACATTAAAATTGCTAATGGTTAATAACGGTTTAACAGAGATAGTTGTGCAGTCAAGAACTTGACAAATGTTCAACAGGGCAAGTTCATACAAAACAATTTGACAAAAGTCAAATTTTATATTAATGCATAATGGAAAATGCATATTTTAAGTAATGATTATTTAATTTTTTAATGATTTTACCTTCATTTTAAATGGTCTAGCAGTGTGACAATACATTTTTAAAGTTGGCATGATCTGTTTTCTAAAAGCATGTTAATGATCTTATTGTGAATGACTGATCCATGCACTTGTTTAAATTTTCTCTTTTTTGACCCAGTGACATATGCTGGACTTCTCCAATTATTTAGTGTGCTTTAACCCTCCCCTTTATAGCAATGGACTTTAAACTCACATTTATCTGATCTGCCGTCATCTAATCAACAACCGATAGACAGAACAAAAGGTCTTCTATTTTTGTTACATTGCAACTTTAAAAATATTAATATTCCTTACAGTCTCTCAGTTAATATAAGGTCATAAAAACAGCATTAGATTTATATTTAAAAAACAGTTTAAGATGGACTACTTCATGTTGCATTGAAGGATGTGACAACATACCAAAAAACTATTTCATGTCAACTACCCTTGTTTCAGTAGGAACATCTTAGAACAAGAGTTACAGTCAGTGCTACCTACATCTGGTTGCACTCTGAATTCGCATAAATCACATCCAAAAAAAGATTTAGGCCCACAGAAAGGTTTAAATCCACTTCTTGCTGAGCTTTTCATTCAAATCACATAAAACAATAACTCAAATTTGGCTTTGAAATGGTTCAGAGATTAGGAATTTCATCTGAGGAGAATTAGAGTTGAAGACACATGGCAGTCTGCCACAAGGCCAAGAAAAGCATGCGAAATGATGCTTCCTTAAATTAATCAGGGATTAAAGGCTATCACACACAGCTGTCAAAACACCAAACCACCAACACTTTCTTTTCAGATGGCACATGGGATAATGAAGAATAAATAGATGTGCAAAAAACAAAGCAATATGGTTGTTTTAATCAAAAGTCAAGGTCCCGATCGTATACTACTGAGCCATAACGCTTGACTCTTAATAACAGGCTTATGAGTCTAGACGGTTGTTTGATCATTAACCAGGGTAAGAGCACAGCAATTAAACCATCTCCTGGTCTTCTGTGGTGCACTTTGGCACTAAGCAACATCAAGACTACACAAAACACAAACCAGATGTAAAGTATGATGCCGGGCAGGCAGGGAGCCTTAATACCATGTAAATCCTCAAAAACTCTGATACGGTGCAGTGAGACACACATATGTTAGATTGATGTACACACTTGAGCGATCACCCACAAGCTCTCATCCTTTTGTACCAGTCAATCTCTGATTGCTAAACCAGAGCAGGGCCTCTGGCCAATTAAAACTCCCCACTGGTAAGCATTCCAAAAGGCTGCCATCCATGAACATTTACCCAGAAGTCCCTGGGGAGATTCCACAACATCACCCCGGCCTCTCACTCCATGTCTGTCTCCCTCTCCTGCCCCAGCGTGCCATCTCCGGCTTTGCCTCTGCTCACAAAAGCTCCCTGCCTACACCACTTCCCAGGTCACCTCATTGTGAATCATTTAACTTGGAATGGCTCTTTCACAGACACATTCAAATTCAGGACACTGCATGTTTGGAGTTTAACAGAGGAAT
The DNA here is from genome assembly GCF_001515645.1 of Sinocyclocheilus grahami. Lineage (NCBI taxonomy): Eukaryota > Metazoa > Chordata > Actinopteri > Cypriniformes > Cyprinidae > Sinocyclocheilus > Sinocyclocheilus grahami. The sequence goes on along the minus strand of NW_015505202.1, from coordinate 1,794,639 downwards.
CAGCGGATCTCTGTTGTTCATTACTGATAAAGTCCTTTCATGAAAGCTGGAGAATGACGATTTTAATTCAAACTTCATGGAAGTCAGTTAATGGCTGAGCAGGGTCAGATCTCATGGGCAAAACTAGACAAGCACAACATGGTGATAAGAAGATTAAGTGCTGAAACAAAGATACAAAATTTAAGTGTAAAAAATATATATTTTTTAAAAGTATCATAGGCTTTGAGTTAGGGCTTCACTCGACTAAAGATTTTTCTGGTGGACTAGTAGTTGTTAATTTAAAAAAAATTGTCACACGTTTATATTAATAAACCATATGATTCATAATGATGAGCCTTTAATTGCCTATAGCCTAAAGCTTGCCACAGCGCACCGCAGAAGTAAAGATTATGAATGTGCCAGGGAAAAAACAGCAAGAAGACTGCCTTATAATTATAATAATTCTGTATTTTTGGCTGCAGTGATGAAGTCGACAACACTGACTCGTCATCTCCACTGCATGTTTCATAAGGATTACATAATATCTGAAAATATTTGTTTTCCATTTGAAATGGATCATTTAAAAGTAGACATTTCCCTTTCTATTGATATATTTTTCATGTCTGTGAGGCAAGCATGGAGTAAATATAAGTAAACCTTTTACAAATTCGAAAGATGTATTACTCTGTATGAGCAAAAATTAGTATTTTAAAGCTGCAGTCCGTAAGTTTTGCCTCTGTCGCCATCTCTGTTTGAAAACCTGCAGTTGCAGCTGTGTGTGGAATTATCTTCCTTGCGTGGGTTGTGCGGCGGCACGGCTCCAGCGCGGATTAATCTAATGTTCTGAAGAGTATGTGTGGCAGTCAGTCACCGCACCAGTGTGGATATTGTACTTTGCACTCACAGATTCTAGCCTACGTCTTGGAATATATGACCCAAATAAGCATTTTCACCGGATACTGTCATCTGAACAAGTAACAAGTCTGCCACTTTTGTTCTGACCAACTGAGGAAAAAAGCATTACAATAAATCGCACTACCAATGGTGATTTAATCTAAATTAGCAAATTATTATTATTGTTATACTTTATTCTCAAATTGTTAATGTTAACAACATCAGCATTGCGTGACTGAGTACAGTGTGTATAAGTGAGTAGATTTCAATTTCTGTACAGTCTAATCTGTAATTGTCATACCAGAAAACATTATTATAAGCTTACCGTTGTGAATCGGGCAAAAGTAAGGCGATAGTTTCGAACACTGGCTGGTTATGTACTTGCTCAAATATTGATTTTGGATCATTTTTAACCAAAAAATGTACAGACTGCAGCTTTAAGTTAAATGCAAATGATCGCACCGGTACCTTTAAGTTAACTGTTATGCAGTGAGTGTGCTACATTTCAGCTTCTACACTCTGCACTAGTGCTGGGCGGTATACTTGTTCCTACCGAATACCGGTTTTTATTTTTGTTATGATATGAATTTTGAAAATACCGCACAAGACGAAAACCGCTGCTGAGCAAAAAGAACATAAAGGCTCGTCTCAGTTTTTCCAGAAAACATCTTGATGATCCCCAAGCCTTCTAGGAAAATACTCTGTGGACTGACAAGACAAAAGTTGAACTTTTTGGAAGGTGTGTGTCCCATTACGTCTGGTGTAAAAGTAACACTACATTTCAGAAAAAGAACATCATACCAACAGTAAAATATGGTGGTGGTAGTGTGATGGTCTGGGGCTGTTTTGCTGCTTCAGGACCTGGAAGACTTGCTGTGATAAATGGAACCATGAATTCTGCTGTTTACCAAAAAATTCTGAAGGAGAATCCATCTGTTCGTGACCTCAAGCTGAAGCAAACTTGGGTTCTACAGCAGGACAATCATCCAAAACACACCGGCAAGTCCACCTCTGAATGGCTGAAGAAAAACAAAATGAAGACTTTGGAGTGTCCTAGTCAAAGTCCTGACCTGAATCCTATTGAGATGCGGTGGCATGACCTTAAAAAGTCAGTTCATGCTCGAAAACCCTCCAATGTGGCTGAATTACAACAATTCTGCATAGATGAGTGGACCAAAATTCCTCCACAGCGCTGTAACAGACTCATTGCAAGTTATCGCAAACGCTTGATTGCAGTTGTTGCTGTTAAGTGTGGCCCAACCAGTTATTAGGTTTAGGGGGCAAACACTTCTTCACACAGGGTCATGTAGTTTTGGATTTTGTTTTCCCTTAATAATAAAAACCTTCATTTAAAAACGGCATGTTGTGTTCACTTGTGTTATCTTTTACTAATATTTAAATTAGTTTGATGATCTGAAACATTCAAGTGTGACAAACATGCAAAAAAATAAGAAATCAGGAAGGGGGCCAACACTTTTTCACACCACTGTATGTCACTTAAACAACGTTCAGAGCGCGACACTGTTTGAAAGGGGTGTTGCACTGTGGTGAGGGAACAGCTGTATGTGTTACTAAGCGTGAAAGTTCTGAAACTGAAGCTGTAGAAGTAATAGAACGTGATGACGCAGAAGAACTCATCCACAATATCCACATTGACCACCACTAATATCCACCGCCCCCTGCCATCAGCTCCTGCGTCTCACACACTCACGAGCACAACTTTAGCACTAGATTTAGCAACCTTCAGACCCTTTTAGCTGATTTTTTCCATAGAATATTCATACTGGCAAACCTAGTAACTTTTTTGTATAAACCTTAGTTATGGTTTAGTTGGAAGAGTTCGCCAGTGCTGTCCCGCGAACGAGAGGTCTGACTTTCCCGGAGAAGCGTCACCTCTCTCGGCGTCTGTTCTATGCAGTGAGCAGCAGAGAAGCAGTGCATTCAGTTAGCCGCACCGCAGCGGACTAGTCAATAAATGAGTGCAAAACAGCGTTTCCTAGCACCTGTCGCTTACAGATTGTTTGGAATTATAAATATGAGCGTAGTTCGTCTGTTAATATCACATGCACTTTTTGTTTGTTGCTTTTTTTTAGTCACTCAGACGCAGGCAGTGCGCTGCATGAGACAAAAAAGTAATATAGCCAAAACAACTGCATAGCCGCTCTTTAGTGTAGATGCATGTTGATTTTATCAGACGATGCCGCGATTATAAATGAGAGTGACCCCTGGTTAACGTATTAAAAGGGGTCGTGTTTAGTCACAATTTAGTGTGGTATTTTTATTTTTTGCAATATTCACTCATCATGACAGTAAAATAGGGCATTCTAAGTTAATATACTGCAGTATTTCCTCTCTCAATCAGTAGAAAATATGGTTAACACCCGGTCATGCATGAAAAAAAATTACCGTCTTGTACAGTGAAACCGGTATAATTTTGAAAAATACCGTGATATAAATTTTTGGTCATACCGCCCAGCACTACTCTGCACAAACACTTATATTATAGTGCACATTTTTCTAGGTTAATGTTAAAGCGAGCTGTCATGTAATGTTGCAGCTACTTACATGTTTCAGATGATAAGCCACATTTGAGGTTGATGAACGAAACAAACGTTTGCATGTCCTGACTGATGTACTGTAATTACCAAATAGACCAGCTGTTAGTGATCTGTCTGTCACGGACTATGTGACTTCATCACTTCATGTGGAATTTTATTTTCTGCGACTAAGCAACTAATCAAATCTTGATCGACTAAGCCTCTTTTCGTCGACTAACGGTTAACTGACTATTAGGGGGCAGCCCTACTTTGAGTATTTAAGAGATAAGAATAGATAAACTAATTAGAAATGTGAGGTTCATATGACCATTTGACTACAACTAACTGGCTCAAATATATAAATCAAATACAATAATATTATTGGCTGACACTAATGACTTGTGATTTCATTTGGTGCATTTTTGTTGAAAAACAGGCAACATTATAACATTAGCCATCATGTTGTTGACAATATAATTGATTCATTTACTTACGGAGCCGAGCACGGGACGTGGTGAAGGAGTGGACACACCGGCTCCACGAAATGGAGCAATGTTCAGTTGGAAGCAATTACACGCCCCCAACCAATACCTCCAGCCAGAGATACAATAAAAGACAAATTACAATGAGCCTGTCCATAAGCAGAGACACTGACAGCCTGGAATGCACCGTTTATTTACCCATGAAGAAAACGGGGGCAAAAGGTACAGGCTAGGAAGAGACGAGAAGGAAGAGGGGGTTGAAAAAGAGGGGAGAAAAAACACATGAAAAGCTGATGACGCAGCTCACTCTGATGCTACAACGAAGGAATCCTCAATCCCTCTTCAAAAATGAACATCTGTGCACATGCTTGCATGAGGACACACAGATGGATGACAAAGGAGAGGTTAGCAGAGGGTGGGAAGATCTAATGTGAGAAACTGCAGGTCTGGCTGAGCAGTGACAATACATACATCACCTAAAATAATCAGTCAAATGGTAAAAAACGCTCTGGGGGATTGCAGGAAACTCACTTCTCCCCTTAAACAGCAACAATCCCAAACCAAAGCTCTGCAGTAACGTGACAGTTATGCTAAGAAGTAAACATAGGATGATGCATGTGGAGGAAGTTTTATTTTTAACTGAAATATTATTATTGGTATTATTTGCTTCACTGTACTAAAGAGTGGTCTTTAGATTTTCTCTTAGTGCTTCAGTTTGCAATAAGCTGAGAGATAAAAGGAAATCTATTTAAAGGAGACATATTATGCCCCTTTTTACAATATGTAATATAAGTCTCTGGTGTCCCCAGAATGTGTCTGTGAAGTTTCAGCTCAAAATACCCCACAGATCATTTATTACATCATTTTGAAAATGCCTATTTTGAGTGGAAGCAGAAACACGCTGTTTTTCGTGCCTTTCTCTTTAAATGCAAATGAGCTGCTGCTCCCTGCCCCCTTTTCCAGAATAGAGCTGCGCCATTACAGCTCGGACCTGCTAAAAAACATCTGTTCGGTTTTGGTTCTGATTATCATGTTTACCGCGCTGAAATCATGCGTTTTAAACCATATTAGTTTAAACTTCAGATACACGATTTTCTGAGCGCACACATCCGAATAGGGCTGCACGATATTGGAAAAAACTCACATTGCGATATTTTATTTTTCTGTGATATATATTGCGATATGAAAACAAAAATCACCACATGACTTGAATAGTTTATTTAGAAAAAAAACTAATCAATGATTGGGGTGAGTAAATCAGCATAGGAAATAAATTACAAGCATAGATAAATATAACAGAAAAAAAGATACAAATGAAATAAGCAGTACATTATATTTTTCAGGTAAGTCTAACAGTATTCAGGGTACAGAAATTGAATAATCAAATGTAAAATAACACTGCATAGTCTTCACTGTATAAATCTAATAAATCTGTGTTAAAGCTACAAAAGTGATTTTTCCTTGTGTTTTGTTGTTTGATTAACATTCATAACACAGAAAGCCTCAGGAACATTAAACTGCTGTAAACCAATATACTGTTACACATCCATTTTCTTTCTCAATTGTTTCCCTTCACCTTAGCCATAAGCAATATGTTTACAAGGATACTTGCAGAGCACAGTATTTCAGGCACAAATAGACGCAGAAGTGAGCAGAATTTAGTGTTCACGTGCATCTGCGTGGCTCTCACCATGTCTACACCGGACGCGAGCGGCGCGGTGCGACACAACAAAATACAATGAACCAGCACTGAAAATCGCGTGCAGTAGCTCTGCTACTAAATGTATTTAAAATGGGTATCTCTGTACAGCTGTCGCGTCCGGTGTACACACCGTGTCTGTGTGTGAGCAAAGAAAACGATCAGTATAAATATAACGATCAGTACCTATACTAACCCTTTGCAACGTCACTATGGGAGCGAAATCAGACGCGCTCGTTTTTTCAGACACTTGCAGAAAAAGGATTACCAAAACAAAGTTACTGGGTAAATCTTTTTCACATTTCCTTGGTTGGTAGATGCACCAGGTCTGAAACAATCGCGGTTAGATCAAATAATCGCGATTAGACGGTTATTTAATTATCGTGACAGGCCTAGTTAAAGCAAAAAAAAATCCTGAGCCTGAACTTTTTTTCCGGGGCTTGGGGGTTGCTGGGGCGGACACATACACGGGGTTATTTGGCAAACAAAAAAAGAAAATGATTTTCCTTGAAAATAATTAGTAACGTATCTGCCATTGCCATTAGCCCTTGACAGGCTCAGACTACAGATTATGGTGGGATATTTGAAACAGCAAGGTTACTCACTACAATATGGTGCAAACACATGTAACATTTAGGATGCTTTTGATATCAAGTTTTGCTGGTTAGCTTTGACCTTGACAGGGTACAAGATGTTTCTGAAATTGTTTTGTTAAAAAAAATAATGGTAAATTAAATACTAGGAAATGAATATAAAATAGGAAATATACTAAGACAGTTTACTACAGAAAACTACAGTTCAATTCAAACAACAACAACAAAAACATTAAAATGGTCCAAGAACTGGTAACTTAAACAGGGTTTGTACAGATACTGCAAAATAAAATTCCAGGACTTTCAAGGACTTGCACTACTTTTTTGGTTTTCAAGGACTAAAATAAGATCTCACTTATTAATCAATGTTGTTATTATCTTTCAAATTCTAATAAATAAACTAATAAAACAAAAATGGTACAAATAAAGTGCAGCACACGCAAAGAATGCAATGAATGTGGCAATTTTAACATTTGAAAGGATACTATGGCAAAGTTATCGCTTTCCTTATTCAAACTGATTTTTTTTTCATAAATATATGATTGACCTGAAGAATGAAAGCTATGTCATACACTTGGAAAATTATGAGCTTTTATCACGCTCATAGACACTAGGGGTGTGACAATACCCTTAGCTCACAAGGTGAGAAAAAATGCAGATACTTGGTTCACTAGAACGAGAGAAATTTTCAAATGACAAAATATTTGTCTATCACAAAAAGTAAAAATGCAGTTGTATTTTGAAATGTTTTAACTAATCTAGTGCTTAACTAATGATTATTTTGCTAATCAAGTAATCTGATTATTTTGATGAGTAATCTGATATTTTTTTAAGAGAACTAAGTGGAAAAACAGGCTTTAATATGACTATATTTCTATATAAAGTAACGATGAGGCAATAATAATTGGCCTCAAATAAAGTATCAAAACCAATTACATGGTTTTATTGAACAACACTCTTAAATGCATAATGTAATATGCCTATATTACAACAAATACCTGCAGAGCTGTTTCATGCTGTTTCATGTGATTCAAGACGTTTAAATCCATTTCATTTTAATATTTGGCCACATGCAAAGTTAGAAACTTTTATTTTAAATTCGCGATGTACAATAAATCGCATATTTAGAAATATGTTGATGTATTTTCTTGTGTTGGCATAGGTTTAAATGATTTACATTACAAGTCAAGTGAGTTTTCCCAGATGAACGTTAAGCAACCCAAACTCACCATATGCAGAGGAAGAGTTCAGCCCCTTTCACACATAGTCTTTACTGGTTAATTACCGGTAAGAGATCATGTGTGAACAGGACCTTTTCAAAAATACAGGTAAATTCGTTCTGGCAATCATATCGTTCTTATGGAGATGATGTGATAACTCTGAGCTGTTTACAAAGTCCTGCTGCTTTTTTAATAGCTTTTCTATGTAAATATGGAAATGGATGGAAATCTTTGACCATTGCGCCTCACAGCTTTTTCAATGTGTCGTGCTTGAGACCCAGGCTTCTTTTCCATTCATCAGCTAATGCGCGTCTAGTGTTTATAAGAGCAAAAACTTCTGATTGGCTAGTAATGTTAGTTTGGTTGAGAGTGAAAGCGGTGTTCCTCTCATACATTGGTAGGTGAACTCATGAACTCGAATAGGGCTGCACGATAAATCGCATGCGATATTGAACACGCATCTTGTCAGAAAGCCGGTTCTGTAATCAGCGGTAAATCTCCATCACGTGCGTGCTTTCACATAGAGCAACATTTACTACACAGAGCCGTTGTTCACTGACGAGCTGCGCAAAAAATCGCGCAAATATGAATGTGGTTTTGCGCAGCTCGTCAGTGAACAACGGCTCTGAGTAGTTAATGCTGCTCAATGTGAAAGCACGCACGTGATGGAGATTTACCGCTGATTACAGAAGCGGCTTTACTGATAAGATGCGCGTTAAATATCGCATGCGATTTATCGTGCAGCCCTAAACTCGAACGTGATATCAACAATAAATGTAGGGCAACTTTTTTTCCCCGCAGCCAAACGCCACACACCGGAGATTCGGCACGGTGCCGGAGAACTTTAAGCCCTGCATTATGATTGGTTGAGATAGAAGCATCCTGATTTGAGTAGGGTATAAATACTGCATTTATACAGGTATTTTCTCTTTGTCGCAATCTACAGCCAGCACAATGGCTGTATGAATGTAGACATTTTCTTGCAAGAAAATAATTCTTCAAAAGACTTTTGTCTCATACCTTTATTTGGAAAAAATTCCACTACAATGCACATAATCAAAATGTAATAAAACAATGCTTGTTGCTCTTCTCAAGCACATCTTTCCTTGTAATTCTTCAAGACAATATGTAATAAATGAAAGAGCTTTAGATTAGTTGCTATGTAACAAAAACAACAAAGCATAAGTATGCTTTCACTACGAGATACGCTTCAAATGTCTATTGTGAGTGAATAAAGCTTAATTGAATATTTTAGCAAATGATAGAAATAGTTTTGCTTGAATAGATTGGTGACTGGCTGTTAATTGCTTACGAGCAATCGATTATGATTGCTCTAAATATACAACACAAAAACCTATTAAAAAGCCACTGCTTCTTTCAACAGAAACCTAAATTTTTTTCCAACAATCAAACCACATGAAGTTTCAGTTGAGCACATATGTACATCATAACATGTATAAAAATAGTCACCAAAAGGGCATTTCCCACACAACTCCACTCTGTATATTTCTCTGTCTGTGTTATAGTCTCAGTACAGAACTAAGCAAAGAGAGCTCTTTAACTTCAAACTACCATAGAAGATCCACACAAACGACCTGAGGGCTAAAAGGGTGGTATATCTAGGTCAAAGCATGTCTTGTTTGGAAATTTGCAAGCCCACCATAAGCCGCATATGACCGAAACCACAAACACACTCATTGTGCGGCTCTCCAAGTCAAGATCCCCTTCATTTTTACACTTATATTCTTCCTGACTCTCAAAATCCGCTTAAAAACAAAACATCTACTTAACCTTCAGCATATGAAAGGTTTTAACGCAGGAGCGCTACATCTTATCCCCCTTGGTAAAGCAAAGCAGCGGAAGCCCGAGCCATTCTCTGACTGTTTATAACCGGCATCTAAGAGCAGCTGAAATCCACCAGATGTAGAAACTGACGGACAAGCATTGAGGTAATGCGTAAGCTGTGTGTTAGAAAGAAAGAAGAGGAGATGTTGATAGAGAAAGAGAAAAAGAGGGGCCCACGGGCAGGATGAGGTCAGGCCAAAGATCATATTTCAAGTCCTCAAAGCTACAACACTGCAACAATGATTCTGATATACCTGTTGGGCTTAGGAAACTGGATAGCCGTGAAGTTGATGGGAAGAGCGGTGGCAATAAGCGATTGTAGCGGGAGTAAACCTACACTGGGATAAACTTACTATGCTTTTGACTGACATCTCGACCATCTAGGATATTATTTATGGAAAGGAATGTCAATAAATCAACCAATAAGAGGATCTTCTGCTCTCAAAAAATGAAAGGAGATCAGATGTGGCCATTTTAAGGTTTTCAAGCCAGTCCTCCATTTTGTTTCTGTGAAATCATTGCTATGACTTTGCCCCAACTCAAAAACATTCATCCAGGGTCTGTCTGAGTGACTTGTGACAAACGGAACAGTCAAACTAGACTAGGGGAAAAGAAAAAATCACTTGAGCCAGAGGTGGGACCGGAGCCGAGGCATTTGGTTTTGATGACTGTTTTAAGAGTTCCCATCACCTCGTCAGTTAAACCGACGGAGGTCTGAGAGGGAGCTCTTTATCTGCCTCCACCCGGCTGCCTGAACGCACACCACCACCTCAATTCTCCATTCTCTCCAAAGGCTTTTTTACATGTGTATGAAGTGCAGAATTAGGTAATCGAACTGGTCGCATATAAGCAGGCTGAAACAAGTCCTGGTCTGAGGCTCATCAGAGGGAGTCTTGATGTTGGCCGTGGGAGTAATTAGCAGAGATTACAGGAAATCATTCCCAGAGGGGAGGGCTTCTGCCCAAAACCCAGATGAGCCCTGGCCTACATCTCTCTGCTCTCAAAACAGCCACAAATGATTGTGAGAGGCGGGAGAAAAACCACAGAAATATTATAGTCATAATTATCATTACTGATTTACATTAAGGCTGCTATGATTCAATCATATCACGTTTCCATAACACTTTACAACTGAGGTCCAATTTGTTAACATTAGTTAATGCATTTTCATGCATTTGATGATACAATACTTTCATTTGATGAAATTGATGATACAATACTTTCACTGCATGTATTAATATTTTTACATGTACTAACACATTTCTGACATTAAATTGTGTAAATTAACATTAGTTCATGTATTATGAATGAACACGAACTGCTCATAAAATAACAAATGCTTGTAAAAATGGTTAATTCTTAGTTCATGACAACGCATTAACTAACATTAATGAATTTAACTTTATTCTAAAGTGCTACCAACACAATATTTATTTGTATGGGCATTCATATTGTTTTGTTTCATGACATATACAACCATTTAAAAGTTTATGGTCAGGAAGAATTTATGTTTTTGTAAGAAGTCTTATTTGTTCACCACGGCAGTATTTATTTGAAAAAAATAATACAGTAAAAACAACAACAACAACAACATTGTAAAATATTTTTACAATTTAAAATAACCTTTCTATTTGAATATATTTTATGTAATTTATTCTTGGTGGCAAGAATCATTACTCCAGTTTTCAGTGTCACATGATCCTTCAGAAATCATTCTAATATGCGGATTTGCTGCTCAAGAATTATCAATGTGGAAAACTGTTGCTGCTTAATATTTTTGAGGAAGCCGTGAAGTTCAAAAGAACAGCATTTATTTGAAACAGAAATTTTTCGTAATATTATAAAAGTCTTTACTGCTACTTTTGATCAATTCAATGCCCCTTTTCAGAATAAAAGTATTAATTTGTTTCTTTTTTAAAAAACCTTACTGAGCCTAAACTTTTCAACAGTAATGTACATACAGTGATGTACTTAAAGATACTGTGCATCATTAAGTAGTTCGTTTTATTTACATGTTTGTGAGACACAAAACACAAGATGAAAACAGGGTGCACCACATTTATGTATTTCTCATTTGGTTGAGTTTATGCAGCTTTTGGAGGTGTAAAGAATTTATGGAGTGAGGAACACCCTTTGGGAGAAGATCTCGGAGCACTGCTCACGGCAACACCAGTTATGACTGAAACCCGCTAAAGTAAAAGGACACACCACCTCTCAAATAACACACACAGGGAGTTTTGCAGAGGAATGAGGTTAAGGGAATGTCCCAGTGGAGAACTGTATGCAAAGCTCAAGCCTCTAGTCAGTATCTGCTCGACAACTCCAGCACACATTGGCCATGCTAATGCCTGATAACAAAGCCACGGGAGGAAGGGTCTGAGCAAACAGCAGTCTTCGCTGTAGCAGTCTGTTTTGGTATTAAAATCATCTGGAAAGCTTCCCACACACAGAGCAGATAGGGAGGTGAAAAGAGTCGGGACAAATGAAAGGAACGGAGGGATAATACTTGGACAACACTATGTAGAAATCCAGGATGGATGAAACGGCACAAGCAGAGAGAGTGAAAAAAAAAAGTGTAGAAAAGCTGCTTTGGCACAAACACTTCCTACAAAGCCGTCCCTATCCAGCGGGATGCAAGGGTACAGGAACAGACCTACCGGCCAAGTTTGGGGGCCCAGGGAGTGTCGATTTAACAGCATGCAAATGGGAAGTGTTAACAAGGAACTTCAGTGGCAGCCTGTATCTGCCTTCAAGTGTGGAAAGCCACAAACACAGGGCCAGATTTTACACAGCACCCATCCGACATCACTCTGTACTGTGCCAGATTTACTCAGGGAAAACCACAAACTACACTAACAATGTCACAAGAGACACACGTCTTGGGTTGAGGAAGCGAAGGGCTTTTTTCTTCATGCCTGTGCACATCTGCCCCATTCAGTGTGCACGATGACTCAGGGTGAGTCGGAGTCCACGAATCCCACCCCGGGCCACGTTTCGGAGCGTTCCTCACATTCCCTGTGAGCAGGTCACACGCTCTCGCTCAATCAAATGCGGTGGCAGCTCCTCTTAGTAACATGTTAAGTTGCCTCTCACTGCCGCCCTTCTTGTGTCAGTCAAAACTCCATCCTCTTTCATTCAACAGTCAGTCAATCCTCTGTTGAAGATCCTCCGGCTGAGTCTTTGTTGCCGCTCCTGGCTCTAGGGTCCCAGTGAGGAGGTCTTGGTGGTCCCCTGTGGAATGTGCTAAGGAGGGGGCAGACTTGGGCTAAAAGGGGGCATCCCATTGTTCCCACACACTGCACTTACCCCCCACAGGCCGCCGCTCTCAGGGGTTTTTTGGAGGGGGATTGAGAGGAAGCAGAGGAAGAGAGAATTTCTCCACACATTTTAAAATGTGTGGAGAAAAGTCACAGATCATGAAAATCTTGAACAGAACATGGATGTAACCCAGAATCAGTACTGCATCTACCTCAGAAATAATTATGGAAGTACTTTATGAAATAGCATTTTCATATGAATTTGCATGATGTGATTCATATGGAAAGTATGACTTTTAAAAAAAACATAAGCATGATGTTCCACCCCTAAATCTGCGTAAGCAGATCATACAAAAATGAACTAATGAGATCGTACAACTTCATATGAATTTGCCAAAACCTAAAATAGTTACGAATTACCATGAGAGTGTGTTGGCCCGGTCACATGGCACTACTACGTTCTCCTCCTGCCTGCTCATTACCAAACACTGCTTGGTTCTCATTCACAAGACTGCTTCCTCCTGATAGCCAAACTCAATTACAGGCAGTTATCCACTGGGGTCAGGTCATGAGAGCACAGAGCACAGATCAGCTCCCCTTCAGACTGTCCCACAGCAGGGCAAACGTGAACTGCAAAGTCATCTGACCATATACAGACAATTTAGACAAAAACTATTTTAAACATATTTTAACATTTTAGTCGAATTATTATACAAGCAATTTTAATGATCTCATATTGATATTAGTACATTTAATAATTCATTTTTCTAACTATTTAAGCAAGCTAGTAGAAAAAAAAAGTTGAAAAAGTTTCAAAAATGGTGACTAATGAAATTTCACTTTAATAGAGGAAAAACTACCTTTCAGTTAGTAAGATTTAAAATAATAAGTAATAATAACAATACTTAACAAGGATGTATTCAATTGGGCAAAAGTAACAGTCAAGACATTTATAATATTGTTCATAATGTAAAGATTTCAAATAAATGCTGTTCTTTTGAAATCTATCAATCAAAGAATCCTGGAAAAATGTATTAAAACTGTTTTCATAATTGATAAGAAATGTTTCTTGAGCAGCAAATCAGCATATCAGAATGATTTCTGAAGGATCATGTGACACTGAAGACTGGAGTCATGACGCTGAGAATTCAGCTTTGCCATCAAAGGAATAAATTGCATTTTACATACATTAACATAGAACAGTTGTTTTAAATTGTAATATCGCAATGGAAATAGTTCATGGACATGTTACTTATCTACCTTAAAGCAGAATTAGAAGGGTGTTAATGTGTTATAAAAATTAATAATTCACAAAATACTGAAGTATTTTTACTTTATTATTCCAGTAACTCATAATTTACTGAGTGACATCTGCCCTGATAATGGCACACACAGCTGCCAATAGTGACAACAAACATGATTTGTTCTTTAATTATCGCACTTGAGTGATTATCCTCTGATTAGCTGGAGCGGTGGGGAGGGGGCTTGCATGCTCTGATCTGACACAGTGGCATACAAAGGTCTCATTAACACAGCATAAATGAACTTCTTACTGGCATGATCAACTTCTAGTGACTCTCAACCCATCTGACTGTCAGTAGAAACATCATTTGTTTGCGTTTTACCCAAATAACCAGCTTAATTACATCTAATTTACAATCTTATCTGTAATGCGCTGACTGCATACCCAAAACTCCATTACGGATTTAGTCACAGTACACAAAAAAAACAAGAGTTAATATTTCCCCAATTCTATCGGTAGCTAAAAACATGATCAAATTAGCTGAAGTAGTTAATAAACACACAAGGGACAGGAAAAAGGGCAGAACTACTTCCTGCAAAGCTCTGTGTTCACAGATTCAGTGTAGACCTGCTTATCTATGACATGACACAATCTTTCAAATATTTATCAAAGTGAAAATACAAGGCAAGCAATAATAATAATAATAAAAGACTGGCCTGCAAAAATAAATCTATTACATTGATGCATCCAAGCTACAGGCCAAAGATTAAGTGCATCCAGTTCAGATCTGATCTGTACAATATCAAGAGGCCAGCGAGGTGAAGTCATCGCCTTTCCGAGTCTCATAATGTACTGAAGTAATTAAGAGTGGGATGAATCTTTCAGGAGAAAGGGGGAGGAAACATGTTTAAACTTTGCCATTGTACATACCTGAGGCATGATATAAGCAAACCGCCAACATAAAGCAAAGCAGATTTCTCCAGAGCAGGGAAAAGCAATCTGCTGGATCACTATGAGGAACTGTTGACAAGGTGAGATATCAATCTGGTCAGTATTAACCACCCCTCCTCGGAAACTTTTGAAGATGGGCCGCCTGCCACTGGGCAGGAGGCACTTGACACACGTGTTTTATGACATCTAGGCCAATCAAACCATCACAAGCAGTGAGGCTTTTTATAAAAAGGCCAGGCGGTGCTTTTGGTTTAACTGCAGATTGGAGGATACGGACGGTTTAGACCACAGCAGGAATCCATGTACTTCATGGCTTAAAGAACTATGAAGCTTTCTAAGGTGCAATAATCCACAGTCCTCTCAAACTGAGAGGATCTAGAGAGGCACTCTGACCATGAAGAAAGATCTCACCTCAAAATCTCCTTACAAAACCATGCATATCCAGCAGAGAAACACACAAAGTTTCTAACACCAATTTCACACAACAACCTCCACTTGGGTGCAGCTTAGTGGAAATGGCAGCATGAAGTGGTAAGTGGTCTCAGCAAACTTATTGGCTAGGGGTCTTAAACATGATACTATGACTCGTTAAAACCACAAAACTTTTACTAAAGAAAGTGCCATACACTTCTACCTGGCGTCTCATTTGCTTTTAAAGACACAATTCGATTTTAAAATATTTTTCCTTCAAGGGTCAAGGGTTGTAGTGAAGTATTTAAGTAAACATCATCATTCATTAACCACATTTGTTGGAAAAATAGCTAGAGGATGTAAGAGGCACAATTTTAAAGGAATCATTCCAAACCTGCATGCATTTCTTTATATAAAAGAGAATATTTAAAAAAAAAACTTTTGACAATACAGTGAAAGTCAAAGAACATCCTTCAACATATAAAGGCTTGGAACAACATTAAAGTGAGTAAATGATAACAATTTTCTTTACAGTTTTGGGTGAATTACTTCTTTTATAAAAAGGCTTCTTCTCAAAATTTCTGACTAACATTTAAAGACATAACATTACAGGAAGGAATTTGTGATGGAAATGTATGATAATAGACCAAATTAATCCCTCATTTTAGGTTCACTTCCATATAATGTACAAAAAGCTTTTAACCATAAGATCTCAAGATAGAAAGTTGAATCATCTTTCCACTGCAAAAGATACTCGCAGTTGCAGGAAATCTTGCCATGTTGGATGCCGTGCCTGTAAAAGCCATAACATTCTAAACTTCTGATTTATGATACTAACAAAAGCAAGACAACATTCATGTGAACAGGTCTTTGAATGAAACCACCGGTTTGAACAGCCTTTCTTGACTAGCATGAGTCACACGAAAAATGCTTCGGTGTATAAATAGTATAATACCCTTGCTGATGAGTCACTGGAACGCAGAAAAATCATCATGCATGGGATGTAATTTTGACCATTTGCCTGACTCGTGCTACGTGTAGGATTGGCTCAAACAATGAGGATGGAACTGTGCTTCAGGACTACAGAAGAATAAAGAAGACATATTTTGACTACAAGGTGAAGAGGGCCAGCTCTGAACGCCAGAAACGTGGGGCCACTACCAGTTCAATTAGGTTCTCCTGTGGACCATTTTCTCCCTAGCAACAGGAGACATTAAGCTAAAGCAAAGCTTTTTGTGCTTCCTTTTTTGCTTTCTAAGGACCTCCACCCCTCAGTGACAGCAGACCTTGTCACTTTCTCTGTATCCATTATCTCAGTCTCTTATTGACAAAGGCATGCAAACTAAGGCTAGCCTTGCACAGGGTCTCGACGCATATTGTGCACCATTGTGAGAGGCACACGCGCATTGCACTTAAACCTCTAAACGAGCCTTTATAATTCATTCTTTAAAGCCATCACAACAAAACTGGAGATTTGACAAAAAACATGACACATGCAGACATGTTGGGGAACACTCAAAGTTTGCATTTCAATGACACCTCTGGGAAGACAATGGACTTGTTGGGCTGGTGTAAAGTACAGGAAAAATTAATGCTCAATTGTTCCCCTTCACCTAGCTGCAGTCATGCAAAGAGGTTTCAAAAATAATCACAGAAATACACTAGATATTATGCAACAATTCATTCTGGCCCTTAAATTTGATTGAACAAAGTTTCAAGAGTACAGATATTTAGTTTATATCACCAAGCCTGAATGTGTTCCCTGCGTTCTAGGTCAGAGTGTGTGTGCGGAACGTGGCTAAAAGGGATTGATTACAAAACACTAAGCAGAGATTAGCTCAAATCGATCAAATCACAAACTATATGATGTATTCATGCACAGCATAAAACAGTCAATATATGTTTTTTCCCCATTACTTATTTTTCTATATTACGCTTTTAAAAATAAAGGTTCATTGGCATCTAAGGTTCCATGTAAAACATTCTATGGAACATTCCCATTGCACAAAAGTTTCTTTATTGTGGAAAAAGGTTCTTTGGATTATTAAAATGTTCTTCACACTCAAAAATATATATATATTTTAAGAACTGTTTGCTGAAAGGTTTTTTGGGGAACCAAAAATGGTTCTTCTATATAAATCTATATCTATATAAAACCCACTTTCGAAACGTTTATAGGGATACAGCGTTTGCAATTTTCAGAGAATTTAATTTAATGCTCATGTTATAATTTGGTTACATTTGTGAGTTCATAAAAATGTAAAATATGCACGTAATTTTGTGATACTGATTAGGGCCTTTCGCACCGCTTTAGTTCCAGAACTAAATGTACAGTACTAAAGTACTGGGACGATTTTGCGCTAACTATTTCCCAGTACCATTTAAAGGGTTGCATTCGCACTGAGAGTGTGTAATAAGAAGTGAAGTAAGCCGGTCGACAGCGTCGTCATTTGTGCGGGGCGTTCAACAACAGAAACAAAGAAGAACAACATTAACAACAGGAGGATGGAGGACGCTGTGATCGGAGCTGTGTTTCTGTTGTGTCTCGCGGGTTTCACAGTGGACATGGAAAGTCGACGTATACGTAAAGCGATTGAAAGAATGGAAAGGACGACTAAGAATCTCCAACAACAACTGGCAGTGCTACATCTGCTACAAGTGCCTGCACTTCAGCGTCCGTCCATCTATCGCTGTTCTCCATACTTGCGAAATAAGTTGACACAATGTTTACAGTATATTTACACGGCGTTTTAAATCATGGCGGGCCAATCAATGTCTACTTGCGTCACGATTAGTACCAGTTGTGCCGGAGTAGGAGCTAATTTGGTTCTCGAAAAAGGCAGTCCGGTACTAAAATCGCACCCAGTTCCGGCGGTGCGAACACGCCAAAAAGTGGGTAGTTCCACAATTAGTTCTGGTACTATGAAAAGGTTCCCGCGGTGCGAAAGGCCCTATATACTGTTTGCAGGCCCCTGAATATTCAATTCAATTCAAGTTTATTTGTATAGCGCTTTTCACGATGCAAATCGTTGCAAAGCAGCTTTACAGAAAATGTTAGTTTCTACATTATATTTAGTATTAGCTTATCAGTGGTGACTATCTCAAGGTGATGTCCATATGGCAGAAATGTAGGTAAAAATCAAGCAGGTAATGTCCTGTAATCAAACAGACGGTGAACACTATTAACAGCAATCATTATATGTTGCGATCAAACTTATAGCAAAATTTGGTCGTTTTGTATGTTGTCTTCTGAGGGGTTGGCATCATCTCCTCTCAGGAATATAATCAAGTTGTAATTGCATTGCGACATGCTTTTATACATGATGTATTTGCAAATGCTATATTGAACTGATGTCAGATTGTATTGTTCGAATTACACCCCTAGTGAGGACAAAGCGGTCACTCCACTCCACACACAGACTCGGCCCTGAATTGCTTGATAACACTCAAAGCTTGACACTTTGGCTTCTTTAGTGAGGTTTTCACTGGTGGAGAAGAAATATACAAACACATATTTTTGTCTGAAACGCAAGTTAGTCGATAATAACTACTGTAAATAACTGATTGCGACATGCTTTTATACATGATGTATTTGCAAATGCTATATTGAACTGATGTCAGATTGTATTGTTCGAATTACACCCCTAGTGAGGACAAAGCGGTCACTCCACTCCACACACAGACTCGGCCCTGAATTGCTTGATAACACTCAAAGCTTGACACTTTGGCTTCTTTAGTGAGGTTTTCACTGGTGGAGAAGAAATATACAAACACATATTTTTGTCTGAAACGCAAGTTAGTCGATAATAACTACTTGTATACTGTAAATAACTGTAAACTGCTGTATGCAGTCGTGCAGTTGAACTGAATATCAGCATGGGTGATATTGTTTAACACTTTATAAAGCATAGAGCATGTCATGCCAATTTCAGATTTCTAGTGAGTTTCCTTCATATCTTTGCATTTGTTTATGACTTTGCACAAATACCGTGTAGATTCAACGCCTTAAATAAATAGAAGCATAGTCCTTGATGAACTATTCTGACTGGCGTCCGAGTCTGGAAAACTTTCTCCTTTATTATAGCCAAACTGTGTCCTGAGGCTAGTTTCTCCCCCTCACACAGGCCTTGAAGTGGAGCTCAAAACTGCAACTTGTTACGCTCCCCTGCCCCCCTTCCCGCTCCAGATCAAATCACTGCATTTACATGAGCATTAGCGCTTCTGAATGACAATCACTGTCCGATGACCGACTCTCGCTTACAATGACAAAGTACGACACTCTGAAACAAAGCCAGCAGCTGGGGGTGCGGAGAGGAGGGACGACGGAACACTTGTAACTATAGAAATTAAATCACGAGCTGCATCCCGTTTTAAAAGATGCAGTAACTGCCTACTAGCAATCTGAAATGCGGTAACGTTCATGTAGCTGGAGAAAGCGATTTAAAGGGACAGTTCATCCTAAAAATAAAATCGGTCATGCACTCAAACTAATGTTTTTCCAAACCTCTATAACGTTTTACTTCTGTGGGCACAAAAAAAAACATGTTAGGTGGAACGACAGTCCCACCGTTCACTATGATTGCATTCATTTTATTCATGTAATGCAAGCGAATGGCGACTGAGACTGTCATTCTCCATAACATCACTTAAGTTCCACAGAAATAAGAAAATAACTAGTATGGAACAAAATGAGGACGTGTAGACAGTATATTTTGGTGATTTTTGTTCTCTTTAAGTAGCTATACTTTAAGTCATAATTGTAAGTAATGTGTTAGTCACCTTAAAGACCTAACAAAATCTTGGAAGCAATCATTTTGAAGCCAATATGAGTCATTAAAAAGCAGTTTTAAAAACGACAGAAAATCAATATGTAGGCAGAGATTAACTATACAATTTATGCACTACCTACCTTGACGATTTACGTCCACTCTACACTTGCGCTCCAGATCAAATCACTGCATTTACATGAGCATTAGCGCTTCTGAATGACAATCACTGTCCGATGACCGACTCTCGCTTACAATGACAAAGTACGACACTCTGAAACAAAGCCAGCAGCTGGGGGTGCGGAGAGGAGGGACGACGGAACACTTGTAACTATAGAAATTAAATCACGAGCTGCATCCCGTTTTAAAAGATGCAGTAACTGCCTACTAGCAATCTGAAATGCGGTAACGTTCATGTAGCTGGAGAAAGCGATTTAAAGGGACAGTTCATCCTAAAAATAAAATCGGTCATGCACTCAAACTAATGTTTTTCCAAACCTCTATAACGTTTTACTTCTGTGGGCACAAAAAAAAACATGTTAGGTGGAACGACAGTCCCACCGTTCACTATGATTGCATTCATTTTATTCATGTAATGCAAGCGAATGGCGACGGAGACTGTCATTCTCCATAACATCACTTAAGTTCCACAGAAATAAGAAAATAACTAGTATGGGACAAAATGAGGACGTGTAGACAGTATATTTTGGTGATTTTTGTTCTCTTTAAGTAGCTATACTTTAAGTCATAATTGTAAGTAATGTGTTAGTCACCTTAAAGACCTAACAAAATCTTGGAAGCAATCATTTTGAAGCCAATATGAGTAATTAAAAAGCAGTTTTAAAAACGACAGAAAATCAATATGTAGGCAGAGATTAACTATACAATTTATGCACTACCTACCTTGACGATTTACGTCCACTCTACACTTGTATGTAGCCTATAATTGTGTATTTACATAACTTTTTGCTTTTAAAATCTTGGTTTTTCAGAAACATTTGATTTCCAAGACTAGTTTGGGTTAATAAAACCAGTGTAACTCACCATGAACTCCTTTGTTGGGAACATCGTTGATGTTGAAACCTTTCGAGCTGTAAGCAGTCCTGACTTCATTGCAGTTCTTTGCCTTCTGATCAGCCTGAGCCGACGCCAAAACCACCGCAGACATACATACAGTAAATACAGCGATCATCTTCATCGCGGACTGCTTGAGCAACCGAGCCGCGGCAGCAAAAATACAAGAGAACAAAACAAAAAGTGAAGTCACGAAATCTCTCCGATATGCACTTCTGATTTCCTCATGGGGAACACTCTTGTGGGGATGCGGCGTTTCTGCTCGGTCTTTTCTTGAGCAATAAAAGCCGGGCCTCTGAAGAGCACCGAGCGAAACAATCCCGCAGAGCGTAACAAACAGAAAGAGACCAAAAGCAACAACAAACAGTAAAGTACTCAAGACTTTGCGCTCTTCGTTGCGACTTTTTTTGAACGAAAAACAAGCAAATCTGCACTATGCACGCGCACACATGTTCAGTGTTGTAAAGGTGAGGTACTTCTTAACCAGTTTCTTCGGTTGAAGAGATCCGCGAAGCCGTTTGCTCTGTAGGAGGAGAAGCGAGAAAATTGCGATAAAAAAGTTTTAAGAAAGTTTTCCCCTCTCGCGCTGGTGTGCAGTCGGGACGCAGAGTGCAAATCGAGGAGTCGCTTGTGCGCGCGGCGAGATCTCAGTACAGAGTCAGGACTGCGCGAGCTGAGCTCCTGACAAAGAG
Organism: Sinocyclocheilus grahami; assembly: GCF_001515645.1. Classification (NCBI taxonomy): domain Eukaryota; kingdom Metazoa; phylum Chordata; class Actinopteri; order Cypriniformes; family Cyprinidae; genus Sinocyclocheilus; species Sinocyclocheilus grahami. The sequence continues at coordinate 1,772,996 of NW_015505202.1, read as the reverse complement.
AGCTGGCCACGCGAAACACGGGGTGGAGCATGGAGCACGCAAGAGGTTACATTAGAATATTACAATTTGCAATCTACCAGTACATATATTGTTCAAATCATTCCTGAACCGAGTAGATTCACAGATAGATAGAGTCAGTGTCTTTGTATTATAGTCATCAGTCACAGCTCACAAGAAGGGCTCTAAACATAGGTGAGAACTTAACCTCAGATGTGACTGCATGTCATGAAATGTGACACAGAACTGTAAGGGCTGTGGTGTGGCTAAAGTGGGAGAGAGAGGCCGAAAGAGAGAGACACACACATGGTGGAATCTCAGCCCGGCTCCCATGACGAGCAACATAACCGAAACATCTCACTTAAATTATGACAGTCTTCAGGGACAGCAGCCCGTCTTTCCAACAACGACAGGCCATAATTAGAGCGGTTTTGAACTGTGCATAAGTGTGGTTGTTTTGAACCTCCTGAGACTTGAGCTCTTTCGCATAGGATTTTAAACCACAGATATTTTGCCACACATAGGCCCCTATATCTGAGTATAATGCATGCAAATAATTAGTTTGAAGCAAAAATGTCATCTGCAATAATTATTATTCTTTATATTACGGCTAAGAAAGTCATAGATGTTTCAGATTGTTCTATATCGTTGCTATGTAGAAGTAAGGATGTCTGGTGTTCTCTCAAATGCTGTTAATGGGGAAATGGGGCTTATATGCAGTGCTTTTTCCTTAATCTCATTCGCATTGGTAATTGTTTTCCGTTCATTGTTAATCTTGAAGTGCATGAGCACAGAGAGCACACTTTGACATGTCTGGATGTGCTGGAGCATGTGTATGTTTCCATGTGTTGTTGTGGCTGTGTGTGTTTGTGTGTATGGTCTAGGGGGGAGCTCTTAGCAAACTGACATTCCAACTATTTTGTCCCCGCATTCCTCAGCCTACCCCATTCATACTGTGTGACCGAAGCTGGGAAAGCCAGTGGCCAATGAGAACCTGTGGAGGGGTTCTAGGGTCCGTTGATTGTGGATATGAGAGAGTGGACCGGTGTTGCACTCAATAGAAAACAAAAGGTGAGAGCTCTTTTTCCCAGAATACTTCGTAACGGACAGATCCACAGCTCTGTGAAGTTACTGCATGAAAAGTTGTGTGGTTAAGGTTGTACAAATCTGTTTCTTGTTCTTGCCGGTTCATCAGTTCCTGATTGATTACACTTAAAACTCCTGATATTAAACATTTTGCATGATCTGAAATATAATAAAATATAATTTTGTTAGTACATTTTTTAAATACATTTCAATCAGTGTTTAACATTCTAAATAAACCACAGTGAATCACACTTTAAAAAAGAATGAACTTAAATTTGTATAACATTTTTGTACCTTAAAATTATTTAAAAAGTATAGATGTGATGAAGTCACTAAATTAGTATATTTAAATGATTACTACATTATATTTCTGAAATAATATACATTTTAATTAATTAAGTTTACCAAATGTGATTAATTCAGTAAATATTTTATATATTTTTAATGATTTACTTTTAAATTACTACATACTTTTTTTCTTCTGGATTTTACCAACCATTGTCTATTGGTTGTATATTTTTTTCTGGCATCCAAATATAAATTTGCAAATAATTGGCAAACTATTTTAATTTTATAGTGTACTAGATAAATAATTCTTACTCAGATTAAAAAGAAATATAATGCTTAAATAAATTTTTGATGCATTCGTTTCTGTCTGGATCTGGGTTTTCTGTACATCTGACCGTGGCCATCAAAAACTATTTATAGATTCTGAATGCCCATAGAATAAGTACATTTCCATTTACAAACCTAAATTGATTGTGCACAATGAAATTGTGATAAGTCCTTCAAGAAGTGTGTTGCTCTAGCTTGTTTTAATTAACAAAATTGATGAAAATCAATTTTTTTGAGTGCAATATCATAGTGGCCCATTAGTATGGAGATGATTTTCACCCACAAAATCACAAAAACAGCAATAAACTAGTAACAATTTCTGTAGAACACAATTAGTCTGACTAACTGTGCCACCCTAAAAAAAGAAGACCAGTTGGTCTTAAAAATGGGGGATCCCTGTATAGCCACTGTATTACCCTAAGAAAACATTCAACCTGCGCATTTCAATGGGCCTGTTTGCCCATTCTTACTCGTCCATTAACATTCAGAGTGTAACCAACAGCCCTGCTCAGCCCCTCTGCTGCTCTCTCGCCTGATAACCGGCCTCCCTTCACTGCTTTAGGAGAGAAAAACCAGAGGACGCAACAGGATCTGAATCTGCGAAAAACATGAGTGTGAAAGAGCATAGCGGCCTTGAAGTCAGATTAGGTTAGTAACGAGATAAAGTCTGTTAAACACACCAGGGGGGTTGTTGTGTGTGTGTGTGTGTGGGGAGGGGTGACAGAAAATAAACACAGACTAAATAAGGTTTAATTTGCAACTGTAGGTGTGAGGCACCACAGGTGTGTCTGACAGCTTTTGGAAGCTGAGAGGAGATCATCAAGACAAAATGGAAATGAGTGGAGTTGATTATATGCTATTCATTTGCCTTCACTTTCTGTAATTAGGTCAACATGCATTTTTTGATACTACTGAGACACTGGATGTCGAAAAGACACCCCTCGACTGGTTGGAATGAGAATTGCATACAGATACACACCTCACACACTATAGTACGTAACATTAAAAACAGAGGTTTTATCTCCATGAAGACAGAATTTCACAAACAAACTGTTAAAACAACACCACAACTTTAACATTTTATTTGATTATCATTTACATGGAAACTTTTTTAATTAAAACACATGTATTTTATTGTCACAAATAAACAGCATTTGTACTCTGAACGTTCAGTTTTGACCTTTGAAAAGCAGTATTGACCACCAAACATCCTGTACACTTGGTTAGCCAGAAGAGCAGGTACAGACAGGACAGTTTCTCCATTAATTTAAGGTCTGAGTAACTGTACCCTGGTGTGAATGAAGGGCTCCATTTTATCCCCCTCCCCCGTTGCTCTGGTTATTGAACGGCTCAAGCCAAGCTCAAGTAGTCAAATGTGCCAAATGGCCCCTGAATGCACACCCACTGTGCAATCAGTACCAGTATAAACAGTATTACAGAATTCAGAGTTTAATTACGGCACTCAACACATTCCATTACTGGCAGACGCACGTCCTTCATTTAATGCATACTGTATGACAATAAGCTATTTGTTTCAATTAAACTGAGATTTTTGTATATCCATCACTCAGCCATAATTTGTTTTTAAAGTTTGTATGGTTTTTTTCTTTCAAACTGAATGTATTATGCCTTCTTGCAGCCTAGGGTTTATATTACTTACAAATGTACATAAAGCATATTACTGTAAATATTCAGTGCCTTGCAAAAGACCTTTAACCAAATATCTTTTTGAATAAATAAAGTTGTGATATTTTTATTTGTAAGCACTGAAACTCAAATGTATTTATTTTATATACTGTGAAATAAAAGGAAAGCTCAAATAAACAGAACCTCTAAGTTTCCACAGATGCAAAACTATTGCTGCAACCAGGACACAATTGCCTCACAACTGGCCTCTACTACCTGTGACTCATTAAAATAACCACCACATTTTCTGGATGAAACCCCCGAGTTAAGTGATCAATATCTAGGCTGTGAATGTGAAGGACAGCTGTGAAAATGAAGACAAAGGAGCGTTACAGAGAAATTTGAGCTAAAGTAAAGCAAATGTTTGAATTAGAAAATCACCACAAAACATTAAACAAGCGTCTGGATGTCCCAGTGGGCACTGTTGGCACAGTTATCAGTAAGTGGGGGCTAACCCAAACCATCCAGACATTGCCCCAAAACAACTATCCTTCAAGACTCTATGCATGAACAAGAGAGCTGTGAGGTAAGCTACAGAGAGGCCAGTGATCAGTGAAGGTGCACCAGTCAACCATATCAAGAGCTCGGAATATCACTGGCCTGTTGGGGAGAGGGGCACAAAAGCTCCCATTACTTCTAAAGAATCACATAAAAGCATAACTGCAGCCTGGCAAAAAACATAATATTGCCTGAGTTGCAATGTGTGAAGAGATTTCTTAGTCAAATGGGACTAACATATGTGGCATGATATGCGTGGTGTAAAACACTAAGAAAATACCATTCTCACTATGAAGTCTAGAAATCATTATTTAGCCTGCTACAAAACTAAACTTGAGAAGAAAATCTTTCTTCTCATCTTTCAGCAGAACAGGAGCACATGGTTGAATGATGTATCATGGTGATACAAACTCTACCCTGCAGAAAACTTGTGTCAGCATCGAATTTCAGCAATTGGATTTTTTAAATGTATTAGTGAATTATTAAATGTATTAGCCAATATTCAATATTTAAAGGGGTAATTCACAGCTGGCAAGATGGGCTTTTAATAAAACGTGGCTGTCTATGCAGTAGAAAGGCAAAACATTTTCTGAACTCAGTGCTACAACACTTGAGAAAAATAGCTGGGAGTTTTCTTTTTGGTAAAAACTCACACAAACACACATAATTCACTTTTGATTTCGGTGCTGCCCCTCTGTTGATCCAAGTGTCCATAGGCGGGAATATAAAAATATTACAGAAGTTTAACACTATAAAATAATTATTAAAGGGATAGTTCACCCAAAAATGAAAATTTGATGTTTATCTGCTTACCCCTAGGGCATCCAAGGTGTAGGTGACTTTGCTTCTTCAGTAGAACACAAACGAAGATTTTTAACTCAAACCGTTGCAGTCCGTCAGTCATATAATGGAAGTGAATAGGCTCCACGGCTTTGAGAGTAAAAAAAAAAACATACACAGACAAAACCAAATTAAACCCTGCTGCTCGTGACAATACATTGAGGTCTTAAGACACGAAACGATAGGTCTGTGCAAGGAACTGAACAGTATTTATATATTTTTTTTACCTCTGATCCACCGCAATGTCCAACTGTCCTGGGTTCACAACATCCGGCGCGTGACGTGTGTACGTGCTCTGGCATACTAGACATAGATATATATAAGTAGATGCCTCATTAGTTACTGTTTCTATGGGCCGCGATACGTTCCAAAATGGCGGACACATTGATCTGGAGCGGTCGAATAGGGAATCTATACATATCTATGATAGTACACTCTTAAAAATAAAGGTGCTTCACGATGCCATAGAAGAACCTTTTTGTCTAAATGGTTCCATAAAGAACCTTTAACATGCACTGCAAAGATTTAAAGATATTTAGAAGTACAGATCATCACAATGGAAGACAATTTTGATATATCATCAGACAACGTGGAATTTTTTGCCCAACCGTATTTATTTGATGTCACGCGCCGGATGTCGTGAACGCGCTCAGGACAGTTGGACATTGCGGTGGATCAGAGGTAAAAAAAATTATATAAATACTGTTCAGTTTCTTGCACAGACCGATCGTTTCGTGTCTTAAGACCTCAATGTAACATCATGAGCTGCAGGGTTTAATTTGGTTTTGTCTGTGTATGTTTTTTTTACTCTCAAAGCTGTGGAGCCCATTGACTGCCATTATATGACTGACAGACTGCAACGGTTTGAGTTAAAAATCTTCGTTTGTGTTCTACTGAAGAAACAGAGTCACCTACATCTTGGATGCCCTGGGGGTAAGCAGATAAACATCAAATTTTCATTTTTGGGGGATCCCTTTAACCCAAAAAAAATGAAAATAAGCGTCGAAAATTTACTCATCCTCAGGGCATGCAAGATGTAGATGACTTTGCTTCTTCTTTGTTTCTTTCACAGATTTGGAGAAATTTAGCATTCCATCACTTGTTCACCAGAGGATCCTCTGCAGTGAATGGGTGCCGTCAGAATGAGAGTCCAAACAGCTGATAGAAACATCACAATAATCCACAAGTAATCCACACAACTCCAGTCCATCAATTAATGTCTTGTGAAGAGAAAAGCTTCATGTTTGTTAGAAACAAATTCATCAAGACATTTTTAACTACAAACCTATGTTTCTTATGTTTTGATGTTAGACAACAACAGGGGATGGACTTTATCTTTGGAGTAAGCATTATTACTGATTATGGAATAGAATTAAACGCTTTAATGATGGATTTGTTTCTTACACACTTTTTTTCACTTCACAAGATGTTAACTGATGGACTGGAATTTATGGTGTGGATTACGTGTGGATTATTGTGATGTTTTTATCAGCTGTTTGAACTTTCATTCTGATGGCACCCATTCACTGCAGAGGATCCATTGGTGAGCAAGTGGAATGGAATTGCCAAAAATCCAAACAGGTTCCCAAAACACTTTGAACAAACAGACAGTTTTGATCCAAACTCAAGTTTCTGGTTGAATCAGAAGTTGACATAACCATTCAAACAAGCAGTGTTTTGAAAAAGCCCAGTGTTTACAATCTTTGGGGAAGTCAAACTACAAATGGATTTGGATGGTTTTCTGGGAAGCTGGGAAAGGAGGCACAAACACACAATGAATAAATAAATACATTACACTCTTCATCTTCAAAATTACTTTGAGTTTAAGTGCTTTGAAATAATATAACAACAGAAAAAAAATGTATGATATAAAATTGGTAATCTTCTGAAAACTTGCAGGACACCGTGTATCATTCCAGTTTGGGGACGTCTAGCGCAATGAAGCTGATTCTTTCAGTTTGTTTAAAACACATGTAACAGATGATGACATGCCTTTGAGCACTGTACAGAGATCAATCATGAATTACATCACAGGTTATAAAAGGAAAACTGTGTCCATTTGTAAACACTAGTTTTCCCATTCTGATCTGAAATGACAGCTTTAGCCCTTTGTATATGAAGAAACAGAAAACTTTACAGATGCACAAATCCATTAAGCCATCTTTCACTAAATGCAAATGCTACAGTGACTTGCGAAAGGAGGGAGTTAAAACAGGAAGTTTTGTGGATGTCCATTTAAAAGAACACTTTAATCACACGATTATAATACAAGAATAGAGGAAATGAAAGAAAAAGGAAGAGAGATAATGAGCGACAAAATCAAAGAGAGATTATAAAATGCCACAATTTCTGAAAAGGGAAAGTCAGCATTCTAATAAAACAGTTTAAACGCATTTTTTTGTAAATGAAGTACAGTTGTGTCGTCCTGTAAGGAGAGGGTTTCACAACGACATGCCGATGCCTTGATGTCCTCCACTCCAAGGGTCATTTACTGCACAGGAAATGAGCGGCAGAGGAGAAGCTCACTGCAATGTATGTATGAGAGACAGCCTGCGCCACTAGAGTGCTTGTACGTGTTCTCAGACTCTGTCAGTCACGCTTCCTTCTCCTTAAGTGTGCCCATTCACTCACAAAAGCTGAGCCTCTTTGTCTTTTCAAAAGCGATTTAGCTCCTTTTCCTCCAGAAGGCTTTGGCCTTTGTGTAAAACTGCATGTGTATAGCAGAGGGGAGGCGATGCTCAATGTAAAACACATGGCTGTTGTGTGGCATATGAGTTTGGAGGGAAAGAACATGATTCTTGTATGTATAAGTAATGCTCTTCATGCTGTAGAAGAATGAGTTCATAGTCTGAGCGTTTAGATGATATTGATCCTCAGGTCCACAAAAAATATAGAAAAGAAGAGGTTCATATAGTAAGACTTGAGGCTGAGAAGAGGATGGGTTCTTGTCCTTGGCCAAAATCATGGAGCTATATGTACACATGGGCATCAGTAGAGTTTCTCTTCAAACAGGTGTGATCACTGAAGACCCAACATTATGAAGATGATGATGGTAAAGATAAAGGTTGCACTAGGAACATATGCCGCATGTGCCGCTCCAGGTACGGATGCTCCGCCATGGGTGTCTGTGGCCAATCTGGGAGTCAGGAGCAACTCATGAAGTGTTAAGTCGTCAATTGCCAAGTTATCCGCCATATCTTAAAAGAAAAAGAGAGGGAGAGAAAAATCATATGGATGGACATGCAGAACAAACAACTGTATAAAAGTCTGATTGAGTTCTGCAATAATAATAATATTTGTTAAATAAAGCTATTATATGGCTTCAGAGGAAAAGTCTCATATTGAACGAACGACTCTAATGAGTCTTTTAAGTGAATCAAACACATTCCGAACAATCAGTGTAGTCCAAGTCCTGAATGAATGATTCTAATGACTCTAATGATTCTTTCTAGTAATGTAAACACATACAGTGCAACTAGTGTAGTCTGACTCCGAATCTTTTTAGTGAATCAAACACTTTCCAAAAAATCAGTGTAGTCCAAGTCCTGAACGAACGATTCTAATGAGCCTAATGATTCAAGCAAACACATACAGTGCAACTAGCGTAGTCTGAATTCCGAACAAATTACTTTAAAGAGTCTGTTTGCTTTTTTAGTGAATCAAACACATTCCAAACAATCAGTGTAGTCCAATATCGGAATTAATTATTCTAACGAGTCTGTTCTTTTTAGTAAAGCAAACACATAAAGTGCAACTAGTGTCTGAATCCCGGACAAATGACTTTAAAAGAGTCGGTTCTTTTGAGTAAATCAGACAGAAACTATTTAACCAAGTGTAGCCTGAATCCTGAAGAAATGACTCTGACTCGGTTCTTTTTAGTGAATCAAACACATTCCGCCCAGTCAGTGTAATCTGATTCCTGACTGTAATGTGTCAGTTTCTTTAGAGTGAATCAAACAAATGCAGCACAATTAGTGTAGCCTGAATCCAGACTGAATGACTCTAATGAGTTGGTTCTTTGTAGTGAATCAAACACATTCAGCTTACAACTACTGCAACAATCATTCAATTCTTTACAATTCACTTTTCTACTATTTAATGTTTGTTTTCTGAAGAAAAAAATACAGTTTACTCAAATGCTTTATGTCATTAAAATGTTCAGTAGATATTTTTGTGACTTATGATACAGAACGTATGTGGATCTGCTCTTTTTAAGGTGTTTCTAACCCATGATTATAACTTGGACATTTCCAGTCATCTTGGTGATGTATGTGTGCTTACTTAGTCTGGAAAAATAGCTACTTTCATTGTCTAATAACTAGTCATTAGTTTTGTTATGTCGTTGTCTTACTGGAGTAAGTGAGGAATATGGCAGCATTCCACCTTAACACATTTAACAATCTTTTTTCTTCACTAAAGAAACCAAAACATCTTTTCATTTATCTCAGCATCTACAGATGAGGTGTATTGTCTGGGATGACAGCCATGAGGGAGACAGAAATATGAGGTGAAAATGATGAAAAAGGAAAGCGGATATCAGTAATAAAGTCAAGTATGGAGAGGCACGCCAGCTATGTGTCCCCTGTGAAGTGTCCATCTAAGCTGAGGAGAATCGTATTCGTTCAACACACACAGATGAGCTATCGCATGTATATACGCACATGCTCCCCTGCCTTATGTAGCACATACCTTAAATTCCTGTTCTCAGTCTGACATAACTAAACCATACAGGCAATATACAGAGAAAACTTGAAACACATGAAAACCTGGGATTTAAACCTGGAAATAAACAACATTTTTAAATGTAAAATAGACATAAAAAGAATTTAAAAAAGACATTAAGGTTGCTAATCAAATAAGTAAATTTGTGAAATTGATCATGTGACTGTACAAATGTTCGGATGTTCTCAAGTTGCTCAAAACATGCTCTTTGGATCATTTTCAAATCATGCTGGAGAACATGATTATCACTTTTTACACAAACTCATGGAGTTCATGCCAACCTGAGTACTGCTGTCAAACCAATGCAGAGACATTCTCAAACTCACATTCATTTTTCAGTTCAAATTTTCACTCAAATCATGCTGGAAAACTATTCAATTAGACAAACGGTAAAGTAAAGATTTATTTATATATCACCTTTTAAAAAGTGATTTACAAAAAACAAATGTGATACCTAAAACAGAACTACAAGAATAAGAAAATAAAATGCATAAAACATGGTACATTATTCTCAACGTCTTATTCTAGTTTGCCCCTATTAATATACTTCTTTTCTGTAATAGAATCTAAATTGCAATTATCTGAATTCTTTTGAGTTCATTTAATTGTCTGAACTCCAGGATGAGACCAGCATTTTCATCCCACTATATGCATAAAAATGTACACACAATAACCGAACATAACAAATGCAATCTGTGTTTATCATATAGCGATTACCTCAACAGTGGTGGAAGGCACTTTAAGGGTCTGTAGACATCAGTTTACTCAACATAGTGGGAGATTTTTTAATTATAGACACTCGGTCCGGTTCGTATGTTACTATTCTCTGCATCTTGAATTAAATTGACATGAAAGATCAGATCAGGCGCTATATTTAATACCCTCCACACCAGAGTCTTCACATTGCTTCCTTCGTTTGGGGGGGGGTATTTTAACTCAACAGGGAGGAAGTCCACCATTTGGGCCAGCGGCTGCATAGTGTTGGGATCAACAGGAAGGCATGTGACTTAGATAATTCTAGGCCCTGAACTCAGCATGCCAGCCAGTGAGAACCAGGCCAAGAGCAGGAAAAGAGATGGAGGCCTTCTCTCAGGGGGTCCCCTGGATGCCCGGGGGCCCATTTCAACACAGTCGACTTTAAAACAGAGGAAGGAGGCAAATAAATAAAGCCTTGGCGCGGAAACCTCCTTGAGATTTCTGTGCAATTACGACAGAGCTTGAATGCACGCCAGAGAACAATTAACTTTTTCTTTCCCCCCGTCCACTGACAAGCCAGCGGTTAGACATTCCACAGGCCCTGAAAGGCCGATTTTTCATTGTGACAGCGGCACACTGTAGCACTAGTCCAATTAAAGCTGAGGTGTAATTCAATGCAGCTTTCTTTTATATACACTGCACCCTAAATCAGATGAGATGTGTTCGTGGGTATAGGCAGGAAAGTGAGGAACGTGTGTGTGTTAGGTTATTGTTTGTCATGAGAGTACGGAGAGGTGTGAGTCACTGAGTAAAACCTGAAATGTTCATAAAAATAAGAGGATTGGAGGGTATGGAAATGATACAGAGTGCAAACCATGTATAACCCAGCTCCACAATGTGACTAATAATATCCTGTTATAATGAGTCGCGAACACTTGCGAATATTGATGCGAGTGACGGGATCCACAGAATGGTTGAGGGTCTGGTTGACTCTTGTTTTGGATCTGATATCCACACGATGGCAATTAATGGGATGGATGTGTGGAGGCTGGCATGCTAAATACAGAAATCCAACCAACAGTGAATGAGCATGAGATAGTCGGACCAATAGCACAAAGGCTCGCAAAGGCTATCAGTTTTCAGCAGCATCAGTCTCCAGGGGTCTCCACCATGCAAGTGGAGCTCTGACTGGCTTTATCACAGAGTTACGAGCTCCAGTTACGACACGGGTCAGAGGTCAACAGTCAGCCATTGATTGGTAATGGAGGGCTTGGACCGGCTCAATGCCCGCAGTGCAGTACATCACAGGCACGGCAAACAGGAACACAGAAACATGTTTTAAATGTTTATTGCAGCCCTCCATATTAAGAATAAGACACTAGCTGACTGCTTTAGAAGACTAGATTGTTTCAAAACCTGGTTAAAGAAGATTTATAAGCTCTAAGGGTTTAAAAAAGGCAATGAGGGTGTTTAAGTGCCTCACAATATATACTTTGCTTATCTAAACTCAAGAGGACAACCTTTGTTCTTCCAAACAACTTCTAAATGACAAACAAATCTATGCTATGTGTAGTGTGTGGAGAATTCTAATTAGGGTGCTTCCTACTATTAGTACAGCTCAGATTCGAGTTAGAGATTTAAAAAACTTAGCCTCATATTTAAAAAAAAAAACCTTTTGACATTAAAATTTTAGTTTATGTTTATTAGCTTTGCCATCTACACTACCAGTCAAAGTTTGGGGTTGGTTTTTTAATGCTTCTGAAAGAAGTCTTTTGCTCACTAAGGCTGCATTTATTTGATTAAAAAACCCCAGCGATATTGTGAAATATTATTAAAAAAATTGTTTAGTAATATCTTTTAAAATGTAATTTATTCAAGTGATGCAAAGCTGAAATTTCAGCATCATTACTCCAGTTTTTAGTGTCACATGATCCTTCAGAAATCATTCTAATTTGCTGGTTCGGTGCTCAAAAAACATTTCTTATTATTATTAATGTTGAAAATAGCTGTGCAGCTCAATAAGTTTGTGTGTGGCACGTTTTTCAGGATTCTTTGATGAAAAGAAAGTTCCAAAGAATAGCATTTATTTGAAAGAGAAATCTTTTGTAACATTATAAAAGTCTTTATACAGTCACTTATTAAAGCATTACTATAAAAGCATTAAAAAAAACAACTTATTGACTATTGATATTTCTGCTTTTTGCAATACATTTTTTTTTATAAAATAAAAGTTATATGCACATCAAATGTAACCCTAGAGCAATACTCTGGGTTGGGCAATAAGACTCTGTTTGCTTTGTATCTTAATGTCTGTCGGGAAAGGAAATTTATATGAAACATTTGGAAATGAAAATGTCCCATTTGACACCTGCGCAGCACAAAACATGCTTTATTGGTTCCAGACAGCGCATCTAAATCACCATAATCGCCCATAAAAGCCAAGTCAGTAGCACAGTCTAATGATATTTTGTGATTTATAATAAAATGGCTTTATTTATGACACTTAAACTGTTAAATAAAAAAAAAGATATCTGGAAAGATTAATAATCAGATGGCTGCACCAAATCTGATATCTAAAGGACATTTATGGTGAAGGAATGCTCGATCACATTTTTGTCGTTCTGTCTGTTTTCATAACCCCGGCTCCACAAATGTAGCAGCAATGTAAAGCAGCATTGGCCACTTTCATAAGGAGCACCTGTGTTTGGAGACTGACATTCCGTCTACTTATCTAGTCCTAAAGAACACCTGTATAAGGCAGACGGGAGTTCCAGAATAAACACGGCAACTGTATGTCCAGGTGGAGGTCTGTCTGGAAGTTGGCAGAGATCCTGTGCTGTCTGATGAACTGCATTTCAAATCTTTTTGAATCTCTCTAAAGAGCTATTAGATTTTGATGAATGTCCTGCATGGAGGCTGTATACATTGTTAACTATGTAGGCCAGACTGATGAGAGGCATGTTTTCTTTTTGTGAGTATTTCACCTTTTTTATTCATCAGAACCATAATTCTATAAGGACTGAGCTTATATGTGTACACTTTAGTGCCAAATAAGCTCTAAGTTTTGAAATCTAGTTTTATTACATTTAATGAAGAAAATGTGACAGTGTCCACTACTGTGTCGACTTGTTAAGCAGTTGCTAAGGTGTTTTGGTGGGTTGCTAGGGTACTTTGGTTAGTAATTTCACATCTTTCTTCAATAAGTCACATGATTTGGGGTATTTGTCTTTCTTTAGTTCCTCTTCATTATGAGAGAGATTTGATATTTGCTAGTCAGTTGCAGGTAGTATTAGGAAGAGGGGCATCAAAATTGTGCAAAAAGAGTCATTAATGTTTTGGATATATTTTTCAAGACTAAAGAGACTACTAATGTTGCTAATGGTTAATTTTTGTTAACTGTTAGGAGTATGCTAGCACTCTAAAAAAAAGAGAGAAATTATTACTATTTTGTATATTAAATTGAGCAAAAGCAACTAAAGATTTAATCAATGTTACAAACGATTTATATTTCAAATAAATGCTGTTCTTTTGAACTTTCTATTCATCAAAGAATCCTAAAAAAATTTACCAGTTTCCAGAAAAAATATTAAGCAGCTCAACTCTTTTCAACATTGATAATAATAAGAAATGTTTCTTGAGCAGCAAATCAGCATATCAGAAAGATTTCTGTAGGATCATGTGACACTGAAGACTGGAGTAAGGAGGCTGAAAATTCAGCTTTGCATCACAGGAATAAATTACATTTTAAATTACATAAAAAATATTTTTTTTTATTTTAATGATATTTCAAAATATTTCTGTATTTCAAAAACATTCAAAAACACAAAAAAATCTTAATGACCTCAAACTATTAAATGGTAGTGTATATCATATATATAATATAAAAAATATGGTATTTCAGCTTCCACACCTCTATATATACAACACAAGACCTCAACACATGTAAGACCCTCAGTAAACACACTCTATGTTTCCATATACAGCACAGTGTCTCGTGCTGCTGCTGCTGCTGGTTTTGGTGAGGACAGAGGAAGGAATGCGAGCGTATGTCTCCACACCCATCACCCTGACCACAGGCCCACTCCAGCAGGCAGCCAGCAGCTAGCCAAGAAAAACTAGTCAGCCATGAGGAGGCCAAGGCACAGTTACAGAACCCTGAGACCAGTGATGGGCAAGTTACTCTGAAAATGTAATCAAATTACTGATTACTCCTTTTAAAAGTAATCACGTTCAGGCCCACTCCAGCAGGCAGCCAGCAGCTAGCCAAGAAAAACTAGTCAGCCATGAGGAGGCCAAGGCACAGTTACAGAACTCTGAGACCAGTGATGGGCAAGTTACTCTGAAAATGTAATCAAATTACTGATTACTCCTTTTAAAAGTAATCACGTTACTGTTCTGATTACTTTGTCAAAAGTAATTAGTCATTAGTTTTTCTCCATGAAATTGATGAAATCCCAGCATACACGCTCCCGATAAATATTTGTTATTAAAGCATCAACATTCACTGAACACTGTTATTTTTAACTAAAGCAAGCGCTGCTGCGTGCATGGTTTGGCATGGCAGAATGCCAGTAAAGAGCGCTGCATTTATAATCTCTAAAAGACATCTCAGTTCATCGCAATCTCACAAATCTCTGTTATAACACAATAAATATATGCACAATGAATCTTTCATAATGCCTACAATCCGTGTGTTATAATGAGAGGATTCGTGGGCACGCAAATGTCAGCACTGCATTGCTCAATGCTGCAAGCACGTGTTATAGCCTAAATAGAAAGTCTGCTTATGCTTGCACCTGTTAAAGTTTATATTTCATATTAGTTCATGTTGCTTTTGTGCAATAGATGAATAACAATTTATTTGTTTTAGATATTTTATGTTTAGATATTTCTATTTTGCGGGAGTCCTGTGAATCATTTTATTCTCGTCGGGTCTCGCAGGAGCAAGTCTCTAATCCACTGGCACTTGACTCGACAGTGCGTGTGCTACATCCTTTTTACAATCTCTAGATTATAAAACACTGCATTCTGTCAGCAATGTAACGCGGCAGTAATGTATACAGACCTCGGCTTGTAACTATACTCTTAATTACTATTTTGAAAATTATAACGCGTTAAATTACTCTGTTACTAAAAAAGTAATCCAATTACTGTAACGCGTTACTGCCCAACACTGCCTGAGACACAGCTAAAGCACATCCAGACACAATTAGAGTACACAGAGACACCACTACTGCACACTGAGCAACAGCAATGCTGTTGTGTTGTTTACAGTGGTTCTTTTGCTTGAGATATGTTTGGGATATCATTAAGAAAGGGTTTTCTGTATGTAAGACAATGCACAATCACAATTGGTATATGTAGATTTTCTTAACAGTTTATTTGTTCTGTCATTCATACATTTTGGATTAAATTAATACGGAACTGGTTTGGTGACCATTGACTTAAATGGACAAAAAGGAGACACTTTTCAAAATAACTTCTTTTACACTACCATAAAAAAAAAAACTTTTATTTTGCACAAAAATGTTTTATTCAGATGCATTAAATTGATCAAAGAGACAGTATATAATTTTACAAATGTTTTCTATTTCAACTAAATGCTGTTCTTTTGAACTTTCTTCAAATCAAAAATTATTAATAAATTACATTTTAAAATGAATTAAAATAGAAAACAGTTATTTAAAAATGTAATAATATTTCACAATATTACTGTTTTTACTGTATTTTTGATCAAATGAATGCAGCCTTGGTGAGCATAAAATCTTAGTTTGCATTGAAAAGTATTTCATCAATATAAGGCTGAAGAAGTCAAAAGGTGGATTTCTGGGAGGTAAAGTAAGAAAAACTCTTTAGCAAGAACAAACTAACACAGTATAAGAATGTGCGTTTGAAGATAACTGATTCTTTTTCATTGTGAACCGTCCTAACCCCATGTCAGCATTCCCCATCAACTCTTCAATGGGTGTCATTGTGGGGCTAATTCAAGTCAACACATATTAATTAGCACAACCCAGTGTGAGCGAGACCACTGGTGTCAGCTATACTGCTCCGCTCACTAAATCTGCACATACTTAGATCCACTCAAATATCTTTTTAGCTCTAAAGTTCAGATTAGACACAGAAAGAAATGGACACACACAAAACAAAGAGGGATAAACGAGATTCCGAGACAGATCTTACCACAGTGGGAATATGATTTCCTGTGGGATGGTGAAGGCCTTATGATGCAAAGGCCATTTCAATGAGCTGAGCTGATGGCATACATGAACTCACTGCTCAGAAACGCTTGTAAATGCTCCAGCTACCGTTAGCGCCAGAGAGGCTGCAAACACGCTGACTTAGATTAAAAGATGGACCAATAGAACCTAAAACCTCACAAACAGGGGAATGAGGATGGCAGGTCTTTACAAAAATGGGATATGGGAGATTACTCCAACTGTGAGTCGCTCTGTCATTTAATTTTGTTCATAGTGATGGCTAATGCCAAGAAAATGCAAGTCGTGTACTGTCACAATGCTACTGTGTTGTGCATGGTTGCCAGGACGTGGCTATGTGAAGTTTAGTCATGTCTTTTATTTTGAAATTCCTCATCATCAGTCTTGTTCATGGTTTCATGTCATATGATCTGTATCCTGTTTGTTTCTTGGGTCATGTTCTCACTGGTTCATTGTCTTATTATCTTGTCATCAGTTATGTCTTCTCACTGGTTCACAATCATTGTCTTGATATCTTTTTTAGTCTGTCCTTGGTGGTTTTTGTCATGCGTTCCCTGAAGTCGTAAGCCCTCATGTTTGCCTTGTCATGTACTGAAGTATGTTATGCTGTTCTGTATCCACATGTCAGGTCATTGTTTATTGTCAAGCTCATAGCTCATAGTTCATGTTTTGTTTCATGTCTTAGATTACGTTCATAGTTTGTTTATGGACCATTATCATTTTGAATAAAACTACACTTGGGTTCTCCGTGTCTTTATGCTCACCTGCTTGCTCACTCTGCACCCATTTACCTAAATTCATTACTTCAGAGTTTCTGCAAGTGAACGGCGTATTATTGTGCCATCTCAAAGAGGCACAAAATCACTTTCACGGACTTTTACATTAACTGTTCTCTCCTGGTGGAATGACCTGCCCAACTCAATCCGAGCAGCTGAGTCCTTAGCCATCTTCAAGAAACGACTAAAAACACATCTGTTCCACCTTCATTTGACCCTCTAACTCTAGCACTCTCTATTCTATTTTAATTCTACTTTATATTTATCTTTTTTTTAATAAAAAACAAAAAACACTAGCTTTCTATTTTTTCTATTCTATCTACTTGTTTTTCTTTGTGTGTGTGTGTGTATAATATATATATATATACCTATATATATATATATATATATATATACCTTGCTACGTGTCTATGATATTTTGGTAGAAACTATGGTTACCATGGTGATATTTTGTAACTATTTTCCATAAATATCTGTCACTAAGTAAATCCCTATTTACCTCAAATGCAACCTCATGGATCTTTCTGTGCCTCCAGGTTTACAGATGACCCACAGTAGGTGAGACAGTTTGTGTTTCCAGACGTTGTGGTGGCTGACAGACATGACGCAGGAAGATGTCTGGACGTCAAAAACTCTTGCTAATGTAAATAAAACGCTTACACAAACAAACACTTTCTATTGGAAACTCTCAAGCACAAAAATGTATTGGACAGAGGAAAAAAGTGTTCTCCTTGTGAAATTTGATTCTAATTAGTTTGTTAGTTTTTGTTATAAATACAACTGCTGAGCTTCCTGCTTTAATGTGACAACATTACCTTTGTTATTCTTTGAAACCAGCCTACCACATACAACAATGTTTGGTGAGACGCCATAAACTCCCAGCCACCATGTTAAGCCTTCCACAATGGGAATGACTGTAGATGTAATCCATCCAGCTCTTGTGCATATCGAGTCAGGCACTGTTTACACAAATGCTGGTTAGGTATCATTATTTCTCTGTGTATGTGGTTATCTGTTAAGTGCATACGGTTGAGTGTGTGTGTGTGTGTGTGTGGGGAGGGATTGTTGTTTATATACAGAGGAAGAAATAAGGACCCCTTGTAGAAGGAGCCAGATCTTTCTCATGGCAAACTTCCTCTCTCTGTGATCAGGATTATTTACAGATGCGATGCTGCCATTGCTCATTTCTCAAAGAGGAAAAAAACACCATCTGCTCTCTTTTTCCATTTACTGATCTCGCTTTTCTCATCTCATCTAGTTTTGCAAACGGCCTTGGATGAGCCTTAATCTAACTCTACAGGTCATAATAAGTGCTGAGATTTTATTATAGATTTTTTCTGCTGTTAGGTGAGAAAACTTCAGATCCTTGAATTCATTTTGAAGTTTGATCGCTTCAGCGCCCATTCATTCTCCTGGTACATTCTTCATAGTTTCTCCTATAGTGTTCTACTGAAGAAAAAGCCCATGTGGATGGGGAATGTCATCAGGGTGAGTAAATGATGACAGAATTTTCATTTTTGGGTGAACAAAAAATAATAATCATTAAGTATAGATTTAGAAATGAATAATCGTTTCTAAATCTATACTTAATGCAAAACAACTAACAAATCATGAAAGAGAGAAAGGAAATAGAAACAGAAAGTTGCACACCAGTACACCAGATGGTTCTAAAACTGCATTAGGATGAAAATGCTAGAAAAATATATTATCCATAAAGAACCACCATGTTTGTCTACCATTGAAGAGCTTGGGATCACGAATGCATTAAACTGATCAAAAATGGCAAGAACGCTGACATTTATTTATAAACATTTGTAATAAATAAATGACATTCCATAGGTTAAATGCTGTTCCTTTGAACTTCTTATTCAATATTGATAATAATAATAAATGTTTGAGCAGCAAATCATCATATTTGAATGATTTCTGAAGGATCATGTGACCCTGAAGACTGAAGAGTAATGATACTAAAAATTCAGCTTTGCCTTCACAGGAATAAATTACATTTTAAAATATTTAATACAATTACATTGTATATTAAATTGTAATACTATTCCACAATATTACTGTATTTGATCAATTAAATGCAGCCAGGTGAGCATAAGAGACTTTTAAAAACTTTAAAAAAATCTTACCCACCTTAAACTTTTTAATTGGTAGAGTACACGCTTTTTCAGTCCATTCTATTATCCTACTAAGCATAATTCTCTACAGGGCTGAACAAAGACTAATTATCTTAGGAAATTAATGACAAATTAAATGGTATCATATTTAATTACGAAGATGTACCAAGAAGTGAATTTAAGAAACATTCTCCGTGTTAGTGCTTTGGTTTTGGTCTCACTTGACATTCACCGTATATAAGGGGAAGCTAAAGATAACTGAGAAATGACTTTACTCTTGCTCATTTCCTGAACATTTTGCCCTGTTCATTTCCAGGTGTGTTTCAAGTTGATTTCCACATTACACTGAGCAGACATCTCTGTTGTCTATAGCTCCAAGCACCTGGGCCACTGCAGCCAAACATCTGCAGTCCAAACACCACTGAATTTGCCCTTACATACACAAACATTACATGCATTCTCATCCCTGCATACAAACTCCTATACAACAGAAACGCAAGCACATTCACACACACACACACACACACACACACACTGTTTATCTAAATGAGACTTCTTTTGTTCTTATATAAACCTAAACTTAATATTGCAGACTAACTCAAACTCTACCCTAAAAATTAAACAAACAAACAAATAAATAAATAAAGATACTTTATTAATTAAAAAAAGTCAAATAATTTAATCATGTAAATTCCATCAGATTAATGTTTTTGGTTACACGTTAAAGTTAAGGTCCACTTAACATTAGTTAAATCAACAGGTAACATGAAATAATGGAAAATAACAGTAACATTTTACAATAAAGTCCCATGAGTTAACGTTAATGCATTAAAGGAACACTCCACTATTTTTGAAAATAGGCTCATTTTCCAACTCCCCTAGAGTTAAACAGTTGAGTTTTACCGTTTTCGAATCCATTCAGCAGATCTCCGGGTCTGGTGGTAGCACTTTTAGCTTAGCTTAGCATAGATCATTGAATCTGATTAGACCGTTAGCATCTCGCTCAAAAATGACCAAAGAGTTTCTATATTTTTCCTTTTTAAAACTTGACTCTTCTGTAGTTACATTGTGTACTAAGACCGACAGAAAATGAAAAGTTGCGATTTTCTAGGCCGATATGGCTAGGAACTATACTCTCATTCCGGCGTAATAATCAAGGAACTTTGCTGCCGTACCATGGGTGCAGCAGGCGCAATGATATTACGCAGTGCCTGAAAATAGTCCCAGCTAGGTAACCATCCAATAACTTCCCTATTTTCAGGCGCTGCGTAATATCATTGCGCCTGCTGCACCCATGGTACGGCAGCAAAGTTCCTTGATTATTACAGTTCCTAGAAAATCGCAACTTTTCATTTTCCGTCGGTCTTAGTACACGATGTAACTACAGAAGAGTCAAGTTTTAAATAGGAAAAATATAGAAACTCTTTGGTCATTTTTGAGCGAGATGCTAACGGTCTAATCAGATTCAATGATCTATGCTAAGCTAAGCTAAAAGTGCTACCGCCAGACCATCGGCTGAATGGATTTGAAAACGGTAAAACTCAACTGTTTAACTCTAGGGGAGTTGGAAAATGAGCCTATTTTCGAAAATAGTGGAGTGTTCCTTTAAATATCATTAAATAACAATAGGCAAAACACTTATTACAGGATTTGTTCAATTTTTATTTAGTTAATAAAAATACAACTGTTCTTTGTTAGTTAATGTTAGTTCAGGTCCATTAAATAATATAAACAGATACAAATTTTGATTTCAATAATGTATTAGAAAATGTTAAAATTAACATTAACTAAGATTAATAAATCCTTTAGAAGTATTTTTCATTGTCAGTTCATGTTAACTAATGTAGTTAACTAATGTTAACAAATGAGTCTTAATTGTAAAGTGTTACCAAAATAACATTTCACATTTGTGTAACGTTGATACACACATTGTTGCATAAGTTGTATTAATTGACATTAATATATTATGAACACATAGGAATCAAAAATATATTTATACATTAATATCATTTAAGATTATTAAGCCCGTGCGTCTACCAAAGCATTTTTTCCCAAGGCTAGTGTATTTTTAAAATTGTTTTCAATGGCTGCACCGCGTTTTTTAAAACACCATATTTTCACGGAGTGCTCGGGCATTTTTTTATTCTTGGCGTCAGGAGTTGAAGAATGGCCAACTCTGGGTAAAACGCAGTGCTCATCACTGTAATTTTTTAGTCAGACGTCCAATCACAGTGGAGGAGGGGCGGGGCAAATACCACTCCAACCACCTGTCACACATTCTACTTGAACTACGACTAACAACTTTGGAGGAGACGTTAATATTGCTTGTCTCCGAGAATTCTTGTCTGTACCAGATGGGGTTCCTGGACTACTACGAATATTAATATGAAAAATAATGCTTGCAACATTTAATTCACGATGCATTTGCCACATTACTTCTGCGGATATTTCATAGCATAGCAACCAAAGCATTTCAAAGCTGCGCCACAGAAGCACTCTAAAGTGCTCACAGTTAGGCGTTTTCAGCTGGCTAAAAATGCTATGGTGGACGCACGGCCTAAATGCTGTAAAAAAGTTGTTCATTATTAGTTTACAATACCCAACTCACATTAACTAATTGAACCTCACTGTAAAGTGTTACCAAAAAATTTTTTATGAATCATTTTTAAAGTGTGTTTCTACAAAAGGAGATTTTGTCATATTTAGCTAGCTTCTAGGGATAGATTTTGTCCTCAAAGCATAGCTAATTAAACCCACCCACTCACACACACACTCATATAAACGTATACTTCCTCACACAAACACACAGATTGACAGCGCATGCTACCTACACTAGGCAGGCCGGCCTCATATGCAGCTTGTTTACGGCTGCGGCACAGAGCGGCTGCAGAATGCCTGTGCTGTAATGTGCCATAATGGAAAACGTCTGCTTTGCTCCTCACCTATCAGGTGCTAGAGGTCAGAGGTGACACATGGAGCCTGTTAGCATTCCAACCTCAACATCAGAGGAAGGATGAAACTATTTATGCTTCAAGAAAAGTGCGCTTGCGTTCGAATGCGCCTGTGTTTTCGTCTCATCCCTCTTACTCCCTCCATATCTGTAGCAGACCTGAGACTCGAGCCCTACCCAGGCTCTCACAGCGAGCTGCGTGTTTCACATTACAGGCATATTTCCACATTGTATTTTGCTAACCCTCGCCTGCTGATAAAGGGCCAAAGAGCTTCAAAGAAAAAATGCTCCTCAGCACTTACAGTGACCAAACGTCTGCTGAGCACTGGAAAATAACAAGAGCTCTTTTGACAGGGCCCATGCTGTGAGGCGGAGTGGTCAAGGCTGCAGAGCCCAGCACATTTCGACCGGCCCTCTCAAAAATCTCCGACTCCAGGGGTTTGGCCTTTCGGTGATAGCTACATTCATCAACTCCTCCTGGGCTCCTCCTTGATAAAATGAGAAGGGAACCAAGGAGCGCAGAGAGGGTGGGAAATGTCAGAAAAGCAGCCAAGCACTTGTAACAGATAGGCTAAATGAGATACTTTGTTTGGAGACACGAAATGGGGTGATCGTTCAGGGTCTCGATGCAGAAAAAGATGAGAAAGTGTGATAGAAAGGGGTGGAAGCTCTTAAAGAATTAAAGGCAGTGATGACAGCTGAGCACGAGGTTTATGGTTTGGCTTAGTGCAGGCGTGCTGTCCTAACTAAAGAGAGGAGACTGCGAGAGCATGTCTATGTCTGGTATCTCTACATTTTTATACATCAAATATGAAATCAATTTCTCTTATTTGATTGGCCAAGCACCGTTTCAAGAGTGTTGATATTACTTTTCATGTTTTTTTTAACACTTTACAATACATTTTATTAAAGTATATGTTCTTATGAACTAATTATGAACAATTTACATAATATTTTTTAAAATTATAATAATACATTATTAATTATATATAATAATATTTAGTTTAATGTTATACAATTTGATTAAAATTTTATAATATTTAATTATTACTTTAATTTGAATGATAATTATTTTATAATAATTTTTTTTTAATTTCACTCATTTAGTACAGTTTTATAAATAAAATATGAAATCCATTCCTCTTGTTTGATTGGCCAAGCACCATTTTGAGAGTGGTGGTATTACTTGTCTTTTCTTTCTTGTTTATCATGAATGAATTATGATCAACAGTTTTATAATATATATATTTTAAATGATAATATATTAATAATTCTATAAAACATATATAATATAATTAGAATCTTATTGTTTTTAATACATCAATTTTAAAGAATTACTTTATCATTTATTAGAATGTTTTATTTTAATAATTTAGTTTAATACTAATTTATAAATATACTATTGATACGTTGTTTATTGTTATTTCATATTTGTTTAAAAATATAATACATTAATGTAATTATATACAACTTTAAAGGGTTAAAATGTTCTAGCATGTACTGTATGTAGAAATGAACATCAACCAAGATTAATAAAATGCTATAAAATTGTAGGTTTATAATACCAGCTGCATGAACTAATGTTAACAAACCGAGCCATATTGTGAAGTACTGAGCTGCTTCACTTTGTATTACTCTAATTGTTTGTGTTCGTGGCGTTTCAATATCTGTATTGATCTCTGAAAACACTTGATCCCGCTTTTGCTTTTTTGCAAGTATTTATGTTGTTGGCAGTGAAAAAATAAACTTAATAACTGGCCAGTTATTCATTATTAATGTCTTGTTTATAGAACTGTTGTATAAAATATATATCACACTTAGTTGGAACTGGTGAAAATCAGAAATAAACAGAACTTCTTAAAAACATATGTTTAAAATCATGTACACTACCATGAAACCACATTGAGATCACATGACTACGTGACCACGGAGGACACTTATTGTTATACACTTATTGTGATGCATACACTTATTTTACATACGGTTTAATACTGACATCACCATTTCAGTTTAAACAATTAGAGTATCTCATACAAACCCTTTCTCATGAAGCAGCATTAAATATGTAATAACAGCAGGTTTGATTAGCGCTGGACTGCACCGCTGCTCACATAATCTTGTCCAAAGCGGGCGGCTGACATTAAAGTGAGTGTGGTGAGGCAGATGACACGACCTCAGCGCTGGCTGTGTGTATCTTGGGGTGTGTGCACAGGACACACACACAGCCCGTGTCCTGGAATAGCTCTGCTGGCCTGGAATGCGTGGGTCGGGGGGTTGGGGACAGTCCTGGGGGGTAAGGAGGCCTGGAATCTGTGCCCAGAGTAAATTATGATTAATCAATCAATCCAGATCATTCAGAACATCCACGAAATTACTGTCCAGCTGACAGCTTTGATTCACGGAGGGGTCTGGGCCCAAGGTGTGGCCTGTCTGCACCTAGTTGTTGTTCTGTCTGTCACGCTCCCCAGGCCCCTGCGCAGTGCCAAAGCTTTGTCTCTTTCGCAGAGCTCTGAGAAACCAGATCTACGTCGTCCATCTCAGCACACCGGGCACAGACAGGACTTCCATTAGCAAACCTGCCTATGGATGACCTTCGGCATTCTGACTTCCTGACCCCTCCTCGAACGACCAAAATGGGATGAAAAGACAGCAGGGTCGAAGCGTGTTTTACTGAGTCATCAACAGCTTTCTGCCTATCTGCTGTTATCTGTGTACCTGTTTCATCAGAGGCCTAAAGGTCTACACTAAAACAAAACTTGAGCAAGAATATTGGTCAAATATTGAACAAGAATCAAACATGAAACTGTATGACAAAATGTAAAATGGTAACACTTTACAATAATGTTCCATTTGTTAACATTAGTTAACTACATTAGTTAACAAACTAACACCGAAAAATACTTCTAAAGCATTTATTAATCTTAGTTAATGTTGATTCCAACATAGATTATTAAAACGAAAAGTTGTATCTATAAATGTTAGTTAATAGACCTATTAATTAAGGCTGATGATACACGGGCAACTTTTTGAGCAGTGTTGCTGAGCAATTTGGGCAGTGTTGCCATCAATGGGCAACCAGGTGAGACACAGGGCCCACGACCGATCTAAAGTATCCAGATAGAAATTTGTTACCCATTCTAAATGGGAAAGTGCCCAAGCAACATTGCTCAAAAAAAGTTGTCCCGTGTATCATCAGCCTGACGTTAACTAAGATGAATAAATACTGGAACAAATGCATATCTTATTATTAGTTAATACTAGTTAATGCATTAAATATAGTTAACAAATAGAACCTTATTGTAAATTGTTACCTGTAAAATTATGAACATAATATTAGCCAAACAGGAAAACTGATAATTTTGTAAATGCATAAACAACAGCAGAATTGAACACTGTTTTTGAAAGTTAATCGCCTTTGTTATAGCTAACTGCCTTCTCTGATATTTAAAATTATGCACGAAATGTTTTGAAACTGAATTAATTTAACTTGAAGTGTCTTTAAAAATGCCGTGCTCAGGCCTTTATGCTGAAAAAGCAGCAAGACATTTTTCTTCTTCTTCTATGTTTACAGTGGAAAGCAGAGCAATTTAACGCAAAAACATGTTCTGGGTGAACCAACCCTAAATGTGTGGTCAAATTTACCATTGCATGTCATTTTTTTGTGAGCTCAATCCAGTCATTTGGAAAACACATACAACACCTTTTGCATGAGGATGAAAGATTTCCCCACGAAGATTTCGTGACAGGTTCAAGTTGGTCACACGGTATTGTCAAGATGACCAACAGAAAGCTGCTTTGACTGAAAGTGACTTTTGTGTCAGCTGTGCTTCATTACATTGCTAAACTACTGACAATTGACAACTGACCTTTTTGCTTGTGAAAAGTTGCTAAAATGTAGCTAATTAACACACAGAATCAACACAGGGCTAAAAATGCTGTATTAACTTGTGGCATATTACCAAGTGGCATATTAACTTATGCCAAAACCCCATAAGGTTTGCACAGCCTTTGACATAAACAATAAAAATATCAGAAGTGATTTCTCATCCCTTCTAAGTGTCCTAACCTGAATGATTGATTATATGGTTGCTTTTTATTATTAGCATTTAGCCTTGTTTTGCCCTGCTGTCCACAACACTATAAGAACAATCCTGTGATTCATTCTTGGGTCGTGACCCACCGACCTAACACACACACACACACACGCACACAAACAAACAGAGAATGAGAGAGGACTGGAGAGAGGAGCGGGATATAAAATTCTAAGACAGGAAAGATATATCGCCAAGTGTTCATCCCGTGCCCAAAATGTATTCCCTTCATTCTTAATAATTAAAGCAGTAAATCTTCTGCGAGAGGGAGGGAGGACACGCACACAAACACTGCCAGCTCACAGTTCAGAGAGCATTCAGACCTCAGCGCTCGATGCTGGGCCTTTTATCACCGCTTCACTTCCTCGGTGTGAATTTGAGTGCTGATATGTGCGTTATCCTGTCCTTCCACATGTGCTTTATAAGTGGGATTCTCAGTGTAACCCTGGGCCCCTTGCGGTGCTACCCTGAGAGCCCAAATCTCTGCCACAAAAACACGACCAGGACGACAACTCCCTCTGTTGTGTTTGCTCAGCTGGT
>NW_015505202.1:1721246-1743123 GCF_001515645.1 Sinocyclocheilus grahami | reverse complement strand
AAGACCGACGGAAAATGAAAAGTTGCGATTTTCTAGGCCGATATGGCTAGGAACTATACTCTCATTCCGGCGTAATAATCAAGGAACTTTGCTGCCGTACCATGGGTGCAGCAGGCGCAATGATATTACGCAGTGCCTGAAAATAGTCCCAGCTAGGTAACCATCCAATAACTTCCCTATTTTCAGGCGCTGCGTAATATCATTGCGCCTGCTGCACCCATGGTACGGCAGCAAAGTTCCTTGATTATTACAGTTCCTAGAAAATCGCAACTTTTCATTTTCCGTCGGTCTTAGTACACGATGTAACTACAGAAGAGTCAAGTTTTAAATAGGAAAAATATAGAAACTCTTTGGTCATTTTTGAGCGAGATGCTAACGGTCTAATCAGATTCAATGATCTATGCTAAGCTAAGCTAAAAGTGCTACCGCCAGACCCTCGGCTGAATGGATTTGAAAACGGTAAAACTCAACTGTTTAACTCTAGGGGAGTTGGAAAATGAGCCTATTTTCGAAAATAGTGGAGTGTTCCTTTAAATATCATTAAATAACAATAGGCAAAACACTTATTACAGGATTTGTTCAATTTTTATTTAGTTAATAAAAATACAACTGTTCTTTGTTAGTTAATGTTAGTTCAGGTCCATTAAATAATATAAACAGATACAAATTTTGATTTCAATAATGTATTAGAAAATGTTAAAATTAACATTAACTAAGATTAATAAATCCTTTAGAAGTATTTTTCATTGTCAGTTCATGTTAACTAATGTAGTTAACTAATGTTAACAAATGAGTCTTAATTGTAAAGTGTTACCAAAATAACATTTCACATTTGTGTAACGTTGATACACACATTGTTGCATAAGTTGTATTAATTGACATTAATATATTATGAACACATAGGAATCAAAAATATATTTATACATTAATATCATTTAAGATTATTAAGCCCGTGCGTCTACCAAAGCATTTTTTCCCAAGGCTAGTGTATTTTTAAAATTGTTTTCAATGGCTGCACCGCGTTTTTTAAAACACCATATTTTCACGGAGTGCTCGGGCATTTTTTTATTCTTGGCGTCAGGAGTTGAAGAATGGCCAACTCTGGTAAAACGCAGTGCTCATCACTGTAATTTTTTAGTCAGACGTCCAATCACAGTGGAGGAGGGGCGGGGCAAATACCACTCCAACCACCTGTCACACATTCTACTTGAACTACGACTAACAACTTTGGAGGAGACGTTAATATTGCTTGTCTCCGAGAATTCTTGTCTGTACCAGATGGGGTTCCTGGACTACTACGAATATTAATATGAAAAATAATGCTTGCAACATTTAATTCACGATGCATTTGCCACATTACTTCTGCGGATATTTCATAGCATAGCAACCAAAGCATTTCAAAGCTGCGCCACAGAAGCACTCTAAAGTGCTCACAGTTAGGCGTTTTCAGCTGGCTAAAAATGCTATGGTGGACGCACGGCCTAAATGCTGTAAAAAAGTTGTTCATTATTAGTTTACAATACCCAACTCACATTAACTAATTGAACCTCACTGTAAAGTGTTACCAAAAAATTTTTTATGAATCATTTTTAAAGTGTGTTTCTACAAAAGGAGATTTTGTCATATTTAGCTAGCTTCTAGGGATAGATTTTGTCCTCAAAGCATAGCTAATTAAACCCACCCACTCACACACACACTCATATAAACGTATACTTCCTCACACAAACACACAGATTGACAGCGCATGCTACCTACACTAGGCAGGCCGGCCTCATATGCAGCTTGTTTACGGCTGCGGCACAGAGCGGCTGCAGAATGCCTGTGCTGTAATGTGCCATAATGGAAAACGTCTGCTTTGCTCCTCACCTATCAGGTGCTAGAGGTCAGAGGTGACACATGGAGCCTGTTAGCATTCCAACCTCAACATCAGAGGAAGGATGAAACTATTTATGCTGTGAGAAAAGTGTGCTTGCGTTCGAATGCTTGCGCCTGTCGTTTCGCCTCACAAATTCACACCATCCATCACAAAATTTCCTCTCCTCTCCATCTCTCTTACTCTCTCCATATCTTAAGTAAATCTGTAGCAGACCTGAGACTCGAGCCCTACCCAGGCTCTCACAGCGAGCTGCGTGTTTCACATTACAGGCATATTTCCACATTGTATTTTGCTAACCCTCGCCTGCTGATAAAGGGCCAAAGAGCTTCAAAGAAAAAATGCTCCTCAGCACTTACAGTGACCAAACGTCTGCTGAGCACTGGAAAATAACAAGAGCTCTTTTGACAGGGCCCATGCTGTGAGGCGGAGTGGTCAAGGCTGCAGAGCCCAGCACATTTCGACCGGCCCTCTCAAAAATCTCCGACTCCAGGGGTTTGGCCTTTCGGTGATAGCTACATTCATCAACTCCTCCTGGGCTCCTCCTTGATAAAATGAGAAGGGAACCAAGGAGTGCAGAGAGGGTGGGAAATGTCAGAAAAGCAGCCAAGCACTTGTAACAGATAGGCTAAATGAGATACTTTGTTTGGAGACACGAAATGGGGTGATCGTTCAGGGTCTCGATGCAGAAAAAGATGAGAAAGTGTGATAGAAAGGGGTGGAAGCTCTTAAAGAATTAAAGGCAGTGATGACAGCTGAGCACGAGGTTTATGGTTTGGCTTAGTGCAGGCGTGCTGTCCTAACTAAAGAGAGGAGACTGCGAGAGCATGTCTATGTCTGGTATCTCTACATTTTTATACATCAAATATGAAATCAATTTCTCTTATTTGATTGGCCAAGCACCGTTTCAAGAGTGTTGATATTACTTTTCATGTTTTTTTTAACACTTTACAATACATTTTATTAAAGTATATGTTCTTATGAACTAATTATGAACAATTTACATAATATTTTTTAAAATTATAATAATACATTATTAATTATATATAATAATATTTAGTTTAATGTTATACAATTTGATTAAAATTTTATAATATTTAATTATTACTTTAATTTGAATGATAATTATTTTATAATAATTTTTTTTTAATTTCACTCATTTAGTACAGTTTTATAAATAAAATATGAAATCCATTCCTCTTGTTTGATTGGCCAAGCACCATTTTGAGAGTGGTGGTATTACTTGTCTTTTCTTTCTTGTTTATCATGAATGAATTATGATCAACAGTTTTATAATATATATATTTTAAATGATAATATATTAATAATTCTATAAAACATATATAATATAATTAGAATCTTATTGTTTTTAATACATCAATTTTAAAGAATTACTTTATCATTTATTAGAATGTTTTATTTTAATAATTTAGTTTAATACTAATTTATAAATATACTATTGATACGTTGTTTATTGTTATTTCATATTTGTTTAAAAATATAATACATTAATGTAATTATATACAACTTTAAAGGGTTAAAATGTTCTAGCATGTACTGTATGTAGAAATGAACATCAACCAAGATTAATAAAATGCTATAAAATTGTAGGTTTATAATACCAGCTGCATGAACTAATGTTAACAAACCGAGCCATATTGTGAAGTACTGAGCTGCTTCACTTTGTATTACTCTAATTGTTTGTGTTCGTGGCGTTTCAATATCTGTATTGATCTCTGAAAACACTTGATCCCGCTTTTGCTTTTTTGCAAGTATTTATGTTGTTGGCAGTGAAAAAATAAACTTAATAACTGGCCAGTTATTCATTATTAATGTCTTGTTTATAGAACTGTTGTATAAAATATATATCACACTTAGTTGGAACTGGTGAAAATCAGAAATAAACAGAACTTCTTAAAAACATATGTTTAAAATCATGTACACTACCATGAAACCACATTGAGATCACATGACTACGTGACCACGGAGGACACTTATTGTTATACACTTATTGTGATGCATACACTTATTTTACATACGGTTTAATACTGACATCACCATTTCAGTTTAAACAATTAGAGTATCTCATACAAACCCTTTCTCATGAAGCAGCATTAAATATGTAATAACAGCAGGTTTGATTAGCGCTGGACTGCACCGCTGCTCACATAATCTTGTCCAAAGCGGGCGGCTGACATTAAAGTGAGTGTGGTGAGGCAGATGACACGACCTCAGCGCTGGCTGTGTGTATCTTGGGGTGTGTGCACAGGACACACACACAGCCCGTGTCCTGGAATAGCTCTGCTGGCCTGGAATGCGTGGGTCGGGGGGTTGGGGACAGTCCTGGGGGGTAAGGAGGCCTGGAATCTGTGCCCAGAGTAAATTATGATTAATCAATCAATCCAGATCATTCAGAACATCCACGAAATTACTGTCCAGCTGACAGCTTTGATTCACGGAGGGGTCTGGGCCCAAGGTGTGGCCTGTCTGCACCTAGTTGTTGTTCTGTCTGTCACGCTCCCCAGGCCCCTGCGCAGTGCCAAAGCTTTGTCTCTTTCGCAGAGCTCTGAGAAACCAGATCTACGTCGTCCATCTCAGCACACCGGGCACAGACAGGACTTCCATTAGCAAACCTGCCTATGGATGACCTTCGGCATTCTGACTTCCTGACCCCTCCTCGAACGACCAAAATGGGATGAAAAGACAGCAGGGTCGAAGCGTGTTTTACTGAGTCATCAACAGCTTTCTGCCTATCTGCTGTTATCTGTGTACCTGTTTCATCAGAGGCCTAAAGGTCTACACTAAAACAAAACTTGAGCAAGAATATTGGTCAAATATTGAACAAGAATCAAACATGAAACTGTATGACAAAATGTAAAATGGTAACACTTTACAATAATGTTCCATTTGTTAACATTAGTTAACTACATTAGTTAACAAACTAACACCGAAAAATACTTCTAAAGCATTTATTAATCTTAGTTAATGTTGATTCCAACATAGATTATTAAAACGAAAAGTTGTATCTATAAATGTTAGTTAATAGACCTATTAATTAAGGCTGATGATACACGGGCAACTTTTTGAGCAGTGTTGCTGAGCAATTTGGGCAGTGTTGCCATCAATGGGCAACCAGGTGAGACACAGGGCCCACGACCGATCTAAAGTATCCAGATAGAAATTTGTTACCCATTCTAAATGGGAAAGTGCCCAAGCAACATTGCTCAAAAAAAGTTGTCCCGTGTATCATCAGCCTGACGTTAACTAAGATGAATAAATACTGGAACAAATGCATATCTTATTATTAGTTAATACTAGTTAATGCATTAAATATAGTTAACAAATAGAACCTTATTGTAAATTGTTACCTGTAAAATTATGAACATAATATTAGCCAAACAGGAAAACTGATAATTTTGTAAATGCATAAACAACAGCAGAATTGAACACTGTTTTTGAAAGTTAATCGCCTTTGTTATAGCTAACTGCCTTCTCTGATATTTAAAATTATGCACGAAATGTTTTGAAACTGAATTAATTTAACTTGAAGTGTCTTTAAAAATGCCGTGCTCAGGCCTTTATGCTGAAAAAGCAGCAAGACATTTTTCTTCTTCTTCTATGTTTACAGTGGAAAGCAGAGCAATTTAACGCAAAAACATGTTCTGGGTGAACCAACCCTAAATGTGTGGTCAAATTTACCATTGCATGTCATTTTTTTGTGAGCTCAATCCAGTCATTTGGAAAACACATACAACACCTTTTGCATGAGGATGAAAGATTTCCCCACGAAGATTTCGTGACAGGTTCAAGTTGGTCACACGGTATTGTCAAGATGACCAACAGAAAGCTGCTTTGACTGAAAGTGACTTTTGTGTCAGCTGTGCTTCATTACATTGCTAAACTACTGACAATTGACAACTGACCTTTTTGCTTGTGAAAAGTTGCTAAAATGTAGCTAATTAACACACAGAATCAACACAGGGCTAAAAATGCTGTATTAACTTGTGGCATATTACCAAGTGGCATATTAACTTATGCCAAAACCCCATAAGGTTTGCACAGCCTTTGACATAAACAATAAAAATATCAGAAGTGATTTCTCATCCCTTCTAAGTGTCCTAACCTGAATGATTGATTATATGGTTGCTTTTTATTATTAGCATTTAGCCTTGTTTTGCCCTGCTGTCCACAACACTATAAGAACAATCCTGTGATTCATTCTTGGGTCGTGACCCACCGACCTAACACACACACACACACACGCACACAAACAAACAGAGAATGAGAGAGGACTGGAGAGAGGAGCGGGATATAAAATTCTAAGACAGGAAAGATATATCGCCAAGTGTTCATCCCGTGCCCAAAATGTATTCCCTTCATTCTTAATAATTAAAGCAGTAAATCTTCTGCGAGAGGGAGGGAGGACACGCACACAAACACTGCCAGCTCACAGTTCAGAGAGCATTCAGACCTCAGCGCTCGATGCTGGGCCTTTTATCACCGCTTCACTTCCTCGGTGTGAATTTGAGTGCTGATATGTGCGTTATCCTGTCCTTCCACATGTGCTTTATAAGTGGGATTCTCAGTGTAACCCTGGGCCCCTTGCGGTGCTACCCTGAGAGCCCAAATCTCTGCCACAAAAACACGACCAGGACGACAACTCCCTCTGTTGTGTTTGCTCAGCTGGTCCGGCTTTGTCAGTCAGTATCAAACTCCTTGTTCCTGCCCTTCTACTCTTATTCTTTGCCTCTGTTTTGTTTCTTTGCACTAACATGGTTTGTTGGTTCTTTTGTGCTTTGTTTTGCATCAAAGGAAACATCTCCCATGTACCCTATTTGTTTCCTCGGACAATGATAGGGTCGCGAGGTCACTAATAATACACAGCTACCTGTAACCTGTGAAGTTAGGGCAACTTTAACATAGATTGGGCAATATAATTTACAGTAGGACCAATTAAAAACTCGCTGACACTAAGAATGAGTTCGAGTGGGTGCTATCACTGACCTGCAAAGATGCGCAGGCGTTTGCGTCTCGGGGGCGGCCCAAGTCCAGAAACACCAGTACACTCATCTTCATCATCACAGTCCCCGCTTTCTAGACCCTCCTCATCCTCGTCTGCCTGACCCTGTCGGGCTGGGTCTCTCCTCGCAGCGCCTCCTCCTGGTTGAGCTCTCCATCGCTTTTCAGGCAACGTCACCATCCGCAAAAGCTACAGAGAAAAGACCATTAGCATTGAGTGTGGTGGATAAATAGAATAAAACATTATACTTATGCTGAACAGATATGCCATAATTGCTATTGGCTGCTACTACTCTAGAACAGGATTTCCCAAACTGGGTGTGTAAATATGTTAAATTATTGAAATATTAACTTAAAATCTCAAGGGACACTTCAAGTAAATATTTCTGGTCAAAGAGGTTCCATTGAAAAAAAGTTTTGGAATCCCTTCTCAAGAACATGTATCATATATCAGTATGAGATTAGGCTTATGGATTTGTTTTCAGATAACAATCAAACTGTAGACGAAAACTGTCAAACAAAGTCATGGTGAAATTAATTTGTTAGTGCTAAAAGTCAAATATTTTTTTCACAGTGATTTCAGCATACAGAGAAAAATGGCCAACACGG
This sequence comes from Sinocyclocheilus grahami, assembly GCF_001515645.1. Classification (NCBI taxonomy): domain Eukaryota; kingdom Metazoa; phylum Chordata; class Actinopteri; order Cypriniformes; family Cyprinidae; genus Sinocyclocheilus; species Sinocyclocheilus grahami. The sequence goes on along the minus strand of NW_015505202.1, from coordinate 1,735,622 downwards.
TGGGTGGAAACTAGTTAGATTCACTGGATAGACTCTGAGAGTAGTTTTTGAGAGATGATTGTAGAAGATAAAAAACTAAATATCTTAATAGCAGAACAAATAACAACAGAATTTGGTTTAAAATTTTATTGGTAGTTGACATTCTATTCTATTACAGTACAGCATGTCCTGTGGTGTAACTCCAAACTATTTTAAATAGCATTTTGTGAATTATTTTAGAATTATTATGCATACCATGTGAACTGATATGATTGCATATTAATTTAAAAAAAGTTACAGGTTAAATTAATACTTTTCAAAATGTATTCGTCACTCTGCAAGACCATTTAAAAAAGTGAAGAAAAAAAAATAGAAAAAGAAAATAAAACAAAACTAATTCAGACCAGATAAAGAACCTACACTTTCAGTATTATTTTTAACCTAAAATCTTGATGTTGATAAGTATGCATCCACCAATTATTTTGATTTAATTTTGGGTTAAACAGATCAGCTCCTTCCTGACAAAAATGAAATTTCATAAATTGCTTCATATGCAGTATGTGTGGTATGTATAAAACTTCACATTGAGGATTGATTTTGAGCATGACGAGGTTAAATATATAAAGTTAAATGATCTCATCAAGTCATTAATTTCCAAAAGACTTTTTCATGTCTCTCTTTTTAAACAGTACTGCACTGAAATAGAGTCAGGCATAAAAGGATAAACGTTAAATGAGTTGATTCTTACATCGACCGCTGTTGTGTTTTGCCAAACTATAATTGCTGAAAATTCCATCGTCCCCCTCCGTCTTCTGCTTTTCCTTTAATCTTTCTACTCTGTCTCCCTCTTTTATTGATTTCCTTCCGATGTGCGGACACAAGCATGTGCTAGTTGTTGTTGGTTTTTTCGTTGCTGTTGTTGTTTTTGTCTACAGGAGAAAATTGAGATCAGATGGGTCTGGCTATGGATGGCTTCGCTCTGAAACAAATCATAGAGCAACAGCTTCTGACCAGCACACAGCTCTCTCTCTCTCAAAAAAAGGATAATTATTATATTTTACCCCATTTATTAAATATACAAACCCCTCCATCTGTGATTTAATGTCAGTGCATTCTCAGGGGGTCAGTAGGGAAAGTCATACAACATGTTCCACCAGATCTCCACACAGGCCTCCATTCAGGCCTGAAACATGGGAGGCACAGACCGCTTCTGTTTGAACAAGTCCGCAGGGCCGGTTATAGCAGTGACAGAGAAACTGATTCATTTATGCAGTTTGCCCACCGGCAATGACACCAAAAAGCATACAGTGGACAAAAGATGCATGATAATGGTGTGAAAATGAGCTTGGGATAGCGCCACCTAGTGAAACCGCACTCCCTCAATGACTTCTGCAGTTGAAACTGAAATAACAACAAACGCGCCTGTTTCTCCTGTGCGAGGAATGGGCCTTTAATGCACTCAGCTCTCTTGTTTCAACAGCATGTTTTTGGAGAGCTGCATGAGTCTAAGCCCTAAGCACATTTACTGAGGGCTCTGAATTCCTTCCTGAAGACCGTTGCCCAGTAACGATGTGAGACGGGCCGTCCCCACAATCCATTTAAACTCTTAAAGCAAACAGTCGTAAAGAGAAAGAGAGAGAGAGAAATGTGGTCGAGGGTATTTTAAAACAAACTCTAAAAAAGGTAGAGGGAGAAAAGAAAAAAGCTTAAAGACAACTGTTTGGCTGGGTATATGGAGAGTAGGCCGAATGGATGGAGCACAGCCCCCCCCACACACACACACACAAAACACACACATGCACAGGCCAGCTGAGGTAGCATAGGATGCTTTGGTTTGGCTGATTATAAGTACATTTCTAGCTGGTGCCACTGCGTCAGAGTGAAGGAAAGGGGAAACTTGTTCATGCTGTAAAGCTGACGTTTATTTTGTTTACCATGTTAACAGGTTACAGCTTTCATACTGTACACAATGCTGTGTAACAGAAGAGCATGTGCCACTAGTATTTTGGAGTCTATTTTTAGCTCACGCTGTGTGCTGAATTCAGCAGAAACACTATGAAAATGCACTATAAACCTTTTTAACAACTCAGTGTTTTGCGATATAGGCTTTTATGAAGCAATATAAAATAATAGAGTGAATTACTCACCCATTGTTTGAAAAAAGACATCTGTCGTACATTGACAGGCGCATAAACACTGTCTATTCAGCAAGTTAGACAACTTAAGCAGTATGCTCTTAACATTGGGTTCGCTCCCCCTTCTTATGTAAATTTGATTTTATTAAGGGCAAATTTGTAATAATCACAGGTGGAGCTGTGGTCTGAAAGATGGGAGGGATCAATACTGAACGCTGGGCGGTGGTCGGTTCAAAAATTGTTTTCAAAGGTTTGGGTTCATAAGATTTTTGAAAGAAGTCTCTGATGCTCACCAAAACTGGATTTATTTGATCAAAAATACAGTAATATTGTGAAATATTATTACAGCTTTTAATAACTGCTTTCTATTTGAATATATTTTCAAATGTAATTTATTCCTGTGAAGTAAAAAATATTCAGCATCATTACTCCAGTCTTCAGTGTCACATGATCCTTCAGAAATCATTCTGCTGATTTGCAGCTCAAGAAACATTCCTTATTATTATCAATGTTGAAAACAGTTAATATTACTTAATATTTTTGTGAAACTGTGATACATTTTTGTCAGGATTTTTTATGTATTAAAAGTTTAAAAAAAAGCATTTATTTGATTATTTGAATATCAGTTCATCCTTATTAAAGTATTATTTTCTTTCTTTCTTTCAATAGTTTGCCCACCGGCAATGACACCAAAAAGCATACAGTGGACAAAAGATGCATGATAATGGTGTGAAAATGAGCTTGGGATAGCGCCACCTAGTGAAACCACACTCCCTCAATGACTTGTGCTGTTCATGAAACTGAAATAAAAACAAACGCGCCTGTTTTCCCAGTGCGAGGAATGGGCCTTTAATGCACTCAGCTCTCTTGTTTCAACAGCATGTTTTTGGAGAGCTGCATGAGTCTAAGCCCTAAGCACATTTACTGAGGGCTCTGAATTCCTTCCTGAAGACCGTTGCCCAGTAACGATGTGAGACGGGCCGTCCCCACAATCCATTTAAACTCTTAAAGCAAACAGTCGTAAAGAGAAAGAGAGAGAGAGAAATGTGGTCGAGGGTATTTTAAAACAAACTCTAAAAAAGGTAGAGGGAGAAAAGAAAAAAGCTTAAAGACAACTGTTTGGCTGGGTATATGGAGAGTAGGCCGAATGGATGGAGCACAGCCCCCCCCACACACACACACACAAAACACACACATGCACAGGCCAGCTGAGGTAGCATAGGATGCTTTGGTTTGGCTGATTATAAGTACATTTCTAGCTGGTGCCACTGCGTCAGAGTGAAGGAAAGGGGAAACTTGTTCATGCTGTAAAGCTGACGTTTATTTTGTTTACCATGTTAACAGGTTACAGCTTTCATACTGTACACAATGCTGTGTAACAGAAGAGCATGTGCCACTAGTATTTTGGAGTCTATTTTTAGCTCACGCTGTGTGCTGAATTCAGCAGAAACACTATGAAAATGCACTATAAACCTTTTTAACAACTCAGTGTTTTGCGATATAGGCTTTTATGAAGCAATATAAAATAATAGAGTGAATTACTCACCCATTGTTTGAAAAAAGACATCTGTCGTACATTGACAGGCGCATAAACACTGTCTATTCAGCAAGTTAGACAACTTAAGCAGTATGCTCTTAACATTGGGTTCGCTCCCCCTTCTTATGTAAATTTGATTTTATTAAGGGCAAATTTGTAATAATCACAGGTGGAGCTGTGGTCTGAAAGATGGGAGGGATCAATACTGAACGCTGGGCGGTGGTCGGTTCAAAAATAGTTTTCAAAGGTTTGGGTTCATAAGATTTTTGAAAGAAGTCTCTGATGCTCACCAAAACTGGATTTATTTGATCAAAAATACAGTAATATTGTGAAATATTATTACAGCTTTTAATAACTGCTTTCTATTTGAATATATTTTCAAATGTAATTTATTCCTGTGAAGTAAAAAATATTCAGCATCATTACTCCAGTCTTCAGTGTCACATGATCCTTCAGAAATCATTCTGCTGATTTGCAGCTCAAGAAACATTCCTTATTATTATCAATGTTGAAAACAGTTAATATTACTTAATATTTTTGTGAAACTGTGATACATTTTTGTCAGGATTTTTTATGTATTAAAAGTTTAAAAAAAAGCATTTATTTGATTATTTGAATATCAGTTCATCCTTATTAAAGTATTATTTTCTTTCTTTCTTTCAATATATTTGATCTATAATCAAATAATTAAAAGTATGTTTTTGCTCATCAAATGTAGAATATATAGAAATTTGCATAACGTACAGTGTCTTTCAGTCAAACCAATATGGTTAAAACAGTGAAGGGGAAAAGCAGTTTTCACCCATCCCATGTGTAATGTATTAAAAAAAAAATAATATATTAACCCAGATATCACTTTTATTTTCTTAGATCAATACTGTCAGTGTGAGGACACAATGCAATGTGTCAGTTGGAGTGCTGCTGCTGTGAAACAAGCCTGGCGCATACTGGAGAGCCTCAAGGAAGCACAGAAGACACAAATAAAACAAAATATGCTTGATAAATCAAGAACAAGCCTCATACTTGAGGACTCCCCTCCTCCTCTTTCTCTCCAGAGGCTTTGGGAACACAGAGCTCATGGAATGCAGCGGAGCTCAATGCAAAAAATGCAATTAGTGTCTGCTCAGCCATGCGATCCCTTCTTTCCCTTATTGCACAGAACGCAAAGGAAAACTCAGCTCACAAATTCACAAAAGGTCAACATATGGCAAAGTGCTCAGGGCAGAGCAGTGGTGAGAGAGACGCAGTGACCACAGACCTGTCGCTGAGCCCCACGCCAGGCCTGAACTCTGCTCAGGGTCAGTGCTCAGAGCAATATAATAATTCCACATGGCAGTTTACTGTTTAATCAAGCAGACAAGCAATGGAGTGTATAAGAGGAAAAAACTCACAGGCGGGTCTGGAAATTATAAGACCATGACTAAACAATGATTAGCCCAGTGCAGATCTCATCCAGTAAACCTGCTGCTGCGATGATATGGTCTTGTGGTTGAGTGTTGCTTTGAGGTTAATGTATAGAATTTTTTTACACAGTTTTTCTTCATTCCCATGCAACCCCTTGAAAACCCCTAATTTGAGATATTCATATATATATATATATATATTTGTAGCATAAACATGAAGGGTGTGTTATACAATGAAGTTTAAACTGAAAGTTAAGGGTTTATTTAAATCTTTAAACTGAAGTTTGAACGATTGTAATAGTTATTATTGTAATAAAAAGCCCAAATATTTCTATATTACCTCCATTTTATGAAAGCAAAATAAAAAAAATCAATTTCAATTCTGAGTTTATATCTTACAATTCTGACTTTTTTTCAGAATTGCGCGATATAAACTCAGAATAGCAAAAAACTCAAAACTGCAAGATATCAACTTAAAATTGTGAGATACAAACTCACAATTGCGAGACAAAAATGTCAGAATTAAAAAAAAAAAACAGAATTGTGAGACATAAGCTCGGAATCGCAAGAAAAAGGTCACAATTCTGAGTTTATACTGTATATGAAAAGTATTTTTTTCTCAGAACTGCAAATTTATGCAAATTCACAATTCTGACTCTTTTTGTTCAGAGAATTTCATGAAAACAGTCTGAATTGTGAGATAAAAATTTGCAATTATTATTTTTTTGTTTCCATGCCATCCCTTCCCATTTCCTCTCTAAAACATGTTTTGCAGCAAAATTTCTCTTTTGATCTCTTCCCTTAGTCAGTCTTACAATACATACAAAAAACAAATCCACCTACTGTGGAGAAAACATGAGAGGACAAGACTTTTTTTCTCCGTCTCTCTTTCTGGTAACCACAACACACGCTGTGGGGCGGCAGTGAGCAGCTGAGGGTTGTGTATGGCCGGGGTATAAAGACCCCAGAGGGGACAGAGATAAAGCCTGTGGTTTGGCCCTCACACTGCAGCACCATATCCAGCGTGTCACCGCTTTGAAGTGTAACCCAAACAGGGTCAGTACAGGGACATGGCTTCCCTTTACAGCAGCCTACATGTTTATGTGTTTGCGAGAGCGAGAGAAATCGAGGAAACCGGATGAAATATAGCGATGACTTTTTTTCCCATCCTACCTCTGATTAGCATCATACAATGTATTGTGCCTGTTCAAGACGAAAAAAAGGAGCATGTCTGGACTTGTGCCGTAGCTTGTGGTCTGTTCATGTGGTGTTCTGCATGCTGCTGTACTATATATGAAACAGCTACACTCGCATACACTACAGTTCAGAAGTTTGCGGTAAGATTTTTTATTTTTTCCTCTAGCGGCCTGGGTGTGGGCTTCTCCAAAGATGATTTATGAGTGTTTTACCACATTCGTCTGAATCAGTTCCTTTGCAATCTAAACAAGTCTCTGTAGTAGCTTCCCCAGTGCTGTAACAAATCAATTTTTCAAAGAAAGCTAAACAAATTACAGATTTGTGTGCCTCTGAACAAAGATATCTGTTCCATTAGAGGCAAAACTACACTGATTCAGAAAGGTGGGCTTCATTGTTGTTTTTCTTGTTTATGTTTGTATAAAAATATGTCTGGAAAAGCTGTGATGAAATATACATATGATTGATACTTTACAGAACAGAACACACATTAGCACGGTGCCAGATAACACCAGATGTAAACTATTATCACAGGCTTACGTTAAACTGAACATTTGATTAAAACATGTTTGAGTTTCTGCTGGTGAAGTAAAGGAAACACTACCGGCCTCGTTTACATTTACATAATCGAAGGAGGTCAAGAGACAGATGTGTCATTGATGGTTAGTAAATAGAATGTCACTCTGTTTTGACAAAGAATCGTTTTCTTCATGTTAATTTAATGTTTTGTAGGGGAAAGATTTGAATATAAATAGCAGCAGCATCGATGAGGGATTATCGATGCATGAACCAAAAAACATTGGTAGAAGTTGCTTCTTTGCATAAAGTTAAACTTTTCTCAACTTTGTAGACTCACTGGAGCTCCGTCTCCATCAGCCGAAACTCTAAATGAACATAAATTATATAAATTATGAATCATTTATGAATAATTTAAACAGTCTCTGTCATGGTGAAAGTGGCTTAATTAGGTAACATTTTGATTTCTGTTAAATCGGCTAGCGCTACTGGAGTTGCTTATGCGGTTGGAAATTGTTATGTCTTGTCCCGTTCTACTTCATTAAGGACATTGTGCACTTTTAAATGATTTGACTGCAGTACTATTCTCATGTTTGTCAGAGAATGCCATAGTAAAGGCATCACATTTGTGCACACAGTTTAATCAGCAACCCACACAAACATCTTATTCTACATAACTGTACTTGTGAGGTCTTCACTGTGCAAAAAAGGCCTCACTAATATAGTGAAACCTGTTGAACATAGATTAATGAGCTGGACCTCACTAGCTAAAAAGGCATATAAACTGATCAGTCAATGCATATAGCACTAACCTAAAGAAAAACAATGGAAGTATATGACATGAAACAAAACATGTGTCTACGAATTTGTTTATGTGTATATAGGGGATGTGTATATCTGTGGTGGTGCACAGATGCCATAGAGGTCTTTTGAAATGCACTTGCCTTTTGCTTACCAGACATGAGCAGCACTGACATCATACAGTCACTAGATCTATATCACCTGTGTGTGTGTGTGTGTGTGTGTGTGTGTGTGTACAAACATTACATACATCAGAAATCGCAACCCTGCAAGTGTGACATTGTTTAATTATGTTTCTTCCTCTCTTTATAATACACTTGACAGAGTACAATAGAGGTCTAGTGTACGTCTTCATTTTGATTGTGTGCAAATTATTGTCATGTACATAAATTGCGTGATAGTGTGTCTTAAAACAATAGCTGGACACTTCACAGGAGCTGCACAGGAGGAAGAAACAGATGGGAAGAAGGTCAGGATTGATGTGCTTGAGTTTGTCGATGATCTGGCTGATGACGGGTTCAGGAGGCTTTTGTCTGGATTCTGAGCCGTGTGGATGGACTTTCTTTAGCCCTGGACCAGGAAACCTGCAAAATAAAAACACACATGTCCATTACTCATATTTAAACAAAATTACAGGTTTTAATGCACATCACTCTATCCATGAATTGAAAGTGATATATGGCGATTGGGGCTGGTTGTCACACTTTTATTACAGTAAACATTTCATGGGTGGTTTTATTTTTTAAAGGCAATTTCTATATAAGTACACACATTATATAAGGTGTCATATTGTATTATTATATATATATATATATATATATATATAGTTTTATTACATTCACTTACCAAACAGCTAAAGCAAAAATACAAACAGATTTAAATTTTGAAATGGAAATTTTAGTTTGGAGGAGGGCATTCATAAACAATATTCAGAATTAGGACAGTTTTGACTTACACGGGTGTTAGAAAGCAAAACCACTGCTAGAGAAAACATACAACTGTGTAACTGGACGTTTTACTTGAAACCTGATAGTGACTGAGATGGAGCCCTTCCCCATGTGACATCTAACCCCGATCTCCTGGGAAAGAAATTTCATTCAAATGAATGGCTCCATCTTAACAACAGATCATTGCATTTTGTTCACTATTCAGCAGTTCCTGTTTTGTTTTTTTTAAGTATTTGACCAAAGCTGCAGTGAACGGCCACAAATACAGGAGCATTAAAATTGGCCTCTACTGCCACTTAGAGGCAAACATGCGACCATAGAAATTTGATTTGAGCAAAAATGAAACATATTATTAGCATTACCATTCAGCACATTCAATCATGCTGCACAAGGACATTCAAAGATTTCAAAAGGCGCTTTACGACTAAAAATGTGTATTTGTATTATTATTTGTAGATACCAAGGGCTTTATGAAGAAATTATCCCTTTTGTTTTCCATTGTTTGAAATTACTCAAGGCTTAAAAAAAAAAAAAAAAAAGAGCCATAAATGAGTGGTATTTAATAGTAAGTCTAAATCTGCATTCTGCTTTTTTTTTTTAATTCCTGTTCTGTTGTAGCTCTTATCAGATACACAGATACACACACACATAACCCAACAGCACAACTGGGTCAGACATGTGCTGGCATCTGAATGTTTCTGAGCAACTGGAGCATATGTTGGGCATCATCAACTGCTAAAAATGTGTGTGTGTGTGTGTGTGTGTCTGCGCCCAAGTGCTCCCCAATCCCCCCGGGCCCCTTGGACTCATGTTCCATTTAATTACTCCCTATTAAAAGCTAATTAGTGTTGATGCACGCCGGCACATTGGTGCGAGCACTGAGGCGACTGAAATTTTTCCAAGGTTTAAAAAAAAAAAAAAGAGCCATAAATGAGTGGTATTTAATAGTAAGTCTAAATCTGCATTCTGCTTTTTTTTTTCTTTTTTTTTTAAATTCCTGTTCTGTTGTAGCTCTTATCAGATACACAGATACACACACACATAACCCAACAGCACAACTGGGTCAGACATGTGCTGGCATCTGAATGTTTCTGAGCAACTGGAGCATATGTTGGGCATCATCAACTGCTAAAAATGTGTGTGTGTGTGTGTGTGTGTCTGCGCCCAAGTGCTCCCCAATCCCCCCGGGCCCCTTGGACTCATGTTCCATTTAATTACTCCCTATTAAAAGCTAATTAGTGTTGATGCACGCCGGCACATTGGTGCGAGCACTGAGGCGACAAAGAGATGGTAAGTGACCGATCCGATACTGTCACGACACCAACTTCAACTTATTCAGTTAAGCCTGTGCTCATCAAGAACAAACACAGCAAAAAAGAATTTAGTTAATTTGTACTTTTGACTTGTTTTTCAGTAAAAAAGTATTAAATATATGTATATAAAATATATGTGTACATTATGTCTGTATATATATATGTGTATATTTTGGATATTTGTACATTTTGTGTGTAACTAAATAAAAAAAACTAAACTAATTCTTGAAACTAAATAAAATTTAAATAACTCTTCTGAAAACCATATCACAAAAAGTTTTTCTATTAGATCATTATATATGTTGTTTCAAGGACTTTTAGACCTTTTTGAAACAATTTTGAAAAACACAAATTTTTGCAGTACTGTGAGTTTTCAGATGAATGAGCCAAAGATATGACCTCATGCTCCATTGGTAGCAATGACATAATCCTGAACAATTCTATCCAATCATCTTTCATGGCGCCTTCACATGCAGTGCTTATTCATTAAGCCAAATTATATTTCCATACTTATTTATTCTCCTTATTACTCTCGATGGCAGCTCACCTCCCACTTTTAATTATCACATTAATAATACAGACATGAGCTCCATTAGAAGGAGGAGATCAGAAGACATGGGCAGCGTGAGTACGGTTTAGTCTGTTCTTGTGGCTCATTTGATCTGAAGCTGATTTAAAGATTTATATAAAGATGTTCATGCTGTAGGAAAGAACTGAAAGCTTGACATTAATATGTAAGTGTCACACAATATAGCTTCTATCTGATTCTAGTTGACATTTCTCATAACTAGAGATGCACTCTGCATGAATGATGCCATACAGATGATTATAAGTCATTTTTGTGGGAGACTTTAAATGCACAACAGAAATGCACTACAGTTCAAAAAGTTGGGTGCCAGTAAGATTTTAATGCTTTTAAAAGAGGTCTCTTATGCTCAGTAAGGCTGCATTTATTTGATCAAAATCTACAGTCAAAAACAGCAATACAGTGAAAGATTATTACAATTTAAAATAACTGTTTTCTATTTTAATATATTTTAAAATGTAAGTTATTACTGTGACACAAAGCCAAATTTTCAGCAGCCATTACTCCAGTCGTCAGTGTCACATGATCATTCAGAAATCATTTGTGACCCTGGACCACAAAACCAGTCATAAGGGTCAATTTTTCGAAATTGAGATTTATACATCATCTGAAAGCTGAATAAATAAGCTTTCCATTGATGTATGGTTTGTTAGGACAGGACAATATTTGGCCGAGATGCAACTATTTGAAAATCTGGAATCTGAGGGTGCAAAAAAATCGAAATATTGAGAAAATCGCCTTTAAAGTTGTCCAAATGAAGTTCTTAGCAATGCATATTACTAATCACAAATTAAGTTTTAATATATTTACAGTAGGAAATTTACAAAATATCTTCATGGAACATGATCTTTACTTAATATCCTAATGATTTTTGGCATAAAAGAAAAATCAATAATTTTGACCCATGCAATGTCTTTTTGGCTATTGCTACAAATATACCCCAGCGACTTAAGACTGCTTTTGTGCTCCAGGGTCACATTTGAGTGATAGAATTGCATTAATGTTGAGCAAACTGTCATATTACATATGTAAAATTATTTAAAAGCAGACAGAATGCTATTGGCTTTTTCTGCATATTATAATGTGTAAAAATTGACTTCATTTTATCCGCCACTATATGACTTAGACATTATGATTCCTAAAAAAAGGAAAACAACCCACCACAGGCATTATGGTACAGCGGGAGCACAGGCTACCCAACTGTTACTACAGGAAATAACTACACACCCCGTGGATGTACAGTCTGGACCAGCTACTCATGGTGAACCTGCTCAGACTCACGGTCCTACTGCGCACCCCTCAGAGATCCAACATGCCCCACTGCCCAAATCTGCTGGAGACCGTAAGAATCAATCACGAGTATCTTCAGCATCATGAGCTGACTGAAGAGCAGCTGAAAGAGAGGAAGCTTATTGAGCGTGAGGAGAAGTATTCTGGGACTCAGAGGAAGGTTTACAAAACATACTAAATATCTGCCCATCTTGACCTAAAGTTAAAGACTTCTCAAAGCTATTAAACATTAAACAAGCCTGTCTGACACAACTTCCCTTCAAACGTAAAGATGAAGAGGTGAGGTAGATTAGGCAATAACAGCGATTCCTAACCACTTGGAGTATTAGGTTGCTTTAAACTTATAAAGATTACGACTTTTAATAATATTATTAGGATTGTCAAAACATTGTTTAGCAGTTAATTAACAGCTTCACACATTCTGCTACTTTTTACGGAAAGAACATGCATATGTTTAGTCAATTTGTGTGGATCACACTTACTGTGCAACATAAGTGCATGTGTAAAAACTGCTTTTCTATGACAAAAATAAATAAATAAAAATTTCTATGACACTGCTGTTTAATCACACTCACATACCTCAATATAACACTTTATCTTATTTTCATAGATAAAATGTCTCAGTCAGTCAAGCTAATATAAAACTAAATGCATTTCCAAATTCTGTATTTCTCAAATTACTCATATGGCAAGTCTGATTTTCACCCCCAGAATTGATAGACAGTGAATTATTGCATTCATGACATTTTAATAATATTACTTGTAATGTCAAATGATATCTAGTATAATATGAGGAGCATGATTCTGGTCGATGAGGGGCTACTTGAGTCAGACTGAAGGGCCTGTGGGAGTACATAAGACGAAAACAGTTAAGTAACACTGACTAAAATCAAGAAGGCCGATATTCAGGATGTTAAATTGATTCCCTAGTGTAGAAGGCAGAAATTTGTGATAAAGTTTTGGTGACTTGATCCTTGACATTGAGGGCTCCACTGCACTACCTCCAGCACAGGAGAAAACCTCATTTCTAGCAAACACCAGAGATGCTAGGAATGAACTTTACTGTCAAATCATCTTTTGCAGTAATTGTTTTAAATCTGACCTGAAGTAACACTTTGACACAGTTTCGGCTGTTTGTATTACTTTTGCAAGAAAGAATGAGCAGTTTATTTGACTGTGGCATTTACTGAATTTTCTTTATGCTTTGACATTTTTGAGTTGACCATTTAATCTGTCAGGGCCACATTACCAGTGACATTCTTTGGCACAATCAAGATGGCTTCCTTCCCAACACAGAATGTGAAGGATCGCTTCGTCTTCAATACGCTGCATAAAATGAGTCTGAACGCATTCCAGAATTAATTATGATATTTCTATAGAAGCCAAGGAATGACATTGAGATTCGTCTGACATTTCTGGCATGGCATCGTTATTCTAGTTGTCTCTTCCCCTATCTCTCTCTTGGTTCCTAATTAACTCCTGAGGGCCTGAGAGGCCTCTGACACAGCTGTCTGTCCCCTAAGGCCAACTGTTCACCACTGTTGTGACCAGGCCATTTCACCCCCATTTACTCCTCAACTGCACATTCTGAAGAGCAAACAGCTGCAGCTAATAGTGCATAATGCTGTAATGTTGACACATGCACTCACAGACGCACACCTTCAACAATTACAAAATGGATACACTTAACAGACAAGGCAAGAATGGATATTAGGGGGATATGAATTAAAAACTCTAATTACCATCACTCCGATACTCACCATACTCAGCTATGCCTGACAAATGAAAAACACTTACAAAACACACATATGAGATCCATAAATAGTTAGATTTTTATTGCTAAATCTCAGCTGATTTAGTTTTAGCTCATTAGATATATGCTATGGTGTCTTGGAAGTGTGGCTGATACCCTTTTTCTTATTAAGTACCTTCATGCATAAAGCACTGCCTGTTTAGTAACTGACTGACTGAATTTTTTATTTATTTATTTTTTTTCATTTAACAAGACATTAAGTGATGGACTGGAGTAAGTGAATTATTGTGATGTTTATATCAGCTGTTTGGACTCTCCTTTTGACGGCACCCATTCACTGCAAAGGATCCATTGGTGAGCAAGTGACGTAATGCTAAATTTCTCCAAATCTGTTCTGACAAAGAAACAGAAACTCATTTACATCTTGGATGGCCTGAAGACTTTTCTTTTATTATTATTTTCAATTTTAGTTTTTAATTAAATTTGGCCCATGGCATCAATTCTCAATTAAGCAAGTGCATTTAAGTTCTAATGCAAGATCACAAGATTTTAAACAGTTTTTGCAATAATTATTTAGCAGTTCCAAACAAAGTAGAACAACTGCATCTAAAAGGTGTTTTGTTTTTGATTGATTCAGTGTTTCTGAATGAATAGTCAATGATTCACTGACCACTTTTTAAAAACAGGGGTCACTTGCTTCATTCATGAATGAATCAGCTGGTTTGAATGAATCATTAAATGAATGATTCTATGATTCATTTATTGACACTTGCCACACTTGAGTACATTTTCAGCTAATTTTAATTTTTGGGTGATCTATGTCTTTAATAGTTATATGTGCAATTCCAAGAAATTCGATTTAAAAATCCAACAGTTCATTTCTTTACTAGGCTATTTTCAAGCTATGAAAGATGTGTGAACA
>NW_015505202.1:1706830-1720485 GCF_001515645.1 Sinocyclocheilus grahami | reverse complement strand
TTTTATTCAGAAAGCTTTTTAGACTTCAAGATTTGTGACAAGCTCTGGAGCAATATGTCTCTTCAGGGCCATTTTGAGATTGTAGTAATATTAGAAAGCATTTACGAGGCTGATTCTATTGTAATATATGCTACTTCTACCCACTTAGCAAAAGCTGTCAGAATAAAAACACTAATAGAGAGAGTGTGTGGGTCATAGAGAGATAAAAGCCTCTTCCATTATGAAATAACGTATATTATACAACATTTCAAGGAGTTCTGGATGCTGATTGGTCAATATAGCATTCCAGCCATGGTAAAATAGACAAAATAATCCTTAGTGAGGCGAGACACCATATTTAATCTGACACAAATTAAAACAAGGCAGCAAAGGAATAGTTGCATTACAGACCATTCAATAGGTTGTACTGTTGGTCCCTTGATGCCAATCGGCTGATGAAACAATGAAAAAATGCTTCCAGTGGACAAAATGCTTTGGGAAAACATGGGCTGTGAAAATTAAACGTGACCTAGAACCTTAAGATAGAACCTTATACTTGCTCCCTTGTGCACTCATTTTTATTCGTATAAAATTAAACATGCTGTCTACTCTGGCAAGGATCCATAGTAACCGCAATGATGTGAAACACTTGTTCTGCTGCACAGCACCAATAGAGAACAACTATTAATCTTAGTTTACATGTCAGAGACTATATCTGCAAGAAGAATGATGCCACTTAATGAATTTACTTAACGTTTTAATGAACATTTATGTCCTTGTTATACACTAAAAGACACTATATTGTGAATATAGAGAGTCTAAAATAGAAGAACACAGTATTAGTATGTAGTTACATGGTCATCAGATTGAAGTACTCACTTGTCTGTCATCTCCTGTCCGTTCCAGCAGAGGGAGCGGTTGAGTGCCGTCGGCTCTTTGCTGCACAAAGCTTCTCCGAGGCCACTGTAGAACTGACTGAAGCCCCTCAGACCCGAGATAAACTCCCTGCAGCAGTCAGAAAGGAAATTGAGAAAGTAAGAGAGCACAGAAAGAAGAAAGAGAGAGAGAGAGAGAAAGAAAAAGCCAAGTGGACTCAAAGAAAAACATTTTTTAATTAGATGGTACTCACAAAGAGGCAAGATTAAAAAGAATCCATGGCACAATGATATAGGGATTTATGGGAAAATTGAGGGGCATGGAGAATCAGAAATGGGCTTGGGGTCAAACGCAGTGTGAAACATGATCTACTCCATTACGTGTCGTTTCCTGTCAGGCTAAGTTGATTCGAGACGCTTTGACTGTTAATTGACATTATGCTGGAAAAGAAACAGCCCACTCTCATCTGTTCATCAGAGCAAGGGAGAGTGGAACTGCACAGGACAGAGGGGGCAGAAGGCAGCTCAATGTCACTCACACGGCAGGAGACAAAGTCTGTGTTAATGAGCATCTCTCTGTCACCATCAGTCTGAACACACACACACCGCAACTAACAGCACAAACACACACTGCATTTCTCAACTCATTTACATACCTCTACCCAGAAAGACCTAGTCAGACATGTGCCAGATTTTTTAATATACTTGTAATCTAATAATAACATACCATATTAAATAATATTCTATATTAATTAATGCATTTAAAAGGTGCATTATATATCATTATATTACATAATGTACACTATACCATTCAAAAGGTTGGGACAGTAAAATATTATTTTAATTGTATTTATTATTTTAATTCATACTCTTATTCAGCAATGATGCATTAAATTGATTTTAAAGAGTGACAGTAAAACAGTAAAGATTTTTATTTCAAATGAATGTAGTTATTTTGAACTTTCTATTCATCAAAGAGCTTTTTCTAGCAGCACAACTGTTTTCAACATTGATAATAATAAGAAATGGTTCTTGAGCATCAAATCAGCATATTAGAATGATTTCTGAAGAATCATGTGACACTGAAGACTGGAGAAATTATGCTGAAAATTCAGCTTTGCCATCTCAGAAATGAATTACTTTTTTAAATGTATTCAAACAGAAAAAAGTTATTTTCAATTGTAATAATATTTCACAATATTTTTGTTTTTACTCTATTTTAATGCAGCCTTAGTGAGGATAAGATACTTTTTTCAAAGACACTGATCTCAAACATTTGAATGGTAGTGCATATGATAGAAATATAATTTATTTTTAGATTTAGAAATGTGTATATATCACATACATACATATTAATAAATATTATGCATTATACATAAATCAAATCATAATTTGAACTCAAACATATCTTACACTCAAGTAAAGGTTTGAAATTGAAAGAAGTAGAAGAAAAGTACAGAAATAGAAAAAAGGTGCATGTTGCCCTTGCACACAGCATCTCTCAAATACTCAAAAGCACAGAATCAACTGTTTGATTTGGTTGTAAGACGCCTAAAAAGGTCAGTGAGGATCTATACAGAGAAAAACATGAAGGAAGAGAGAGAGAGAGTGTGAGTGCTGAAGTGGAGAGTCTATTACAGCATCTCAATGCAATCCACACAAACAGCATCAGAAGATGTGAGCTGTATGAAGAGCTGCATGAGAACGGCATTATGGTTGACTGCAATTCCTATTTCTCAAATGTATAATGCACACATTAGATTTTCACTGAATTTCACTTACTGTCAATTCTATAGCAGCAATGCTTTGCAGTCCTCTTGGAGTGTTTAGAGCACGTTAAGACTCTCAAGAGATTCAAATAAAACAGGAATGTGTGTATTTTCAGCTGCTGATTGCCATTTTTAAGAGCTGAGGGTAAAGAGCAGTCAAGTCATCCTCATGCTTCATTATGACTGAATAACAAGGTCAGCCATTAGAATCAGTGAGGCAGTTGAGCTCCAAAAGCACCACAAGTATCATAAAAGTGTCCATTTATTTCAAATCAACTTTGTGTAAATAAGAGACTGAAATTTAAGTCATTGTGTTCAGCATGTCAAATATGGTATTGCACAAGGTCTGAAATCGGAATATTTGGAAGTGCAAACAGGCACGTGCACCGATAGACCCAAGCAGTGCCTGCATTTAAGTTCTGGTTACACAAGATCTCAAGATTTTTAACCGTTTTTGAAAAAACTATTTTGCCAACAAAAATAGTTCCAAACAAAGCAAAACAACTGCATCTCACAGTAACACTGAGTGGAATTTCATTTTTTTTTATGATTCAGTGCTTTTGAATGAATCAGGTAAGTCAGTTATTCAATGACCAATTCTTAAATACAGGGGTTACTGAATCATTCTGGTTTGAATGAATCATTCTATGATTCACTTACTGTGACTTGCCACCACCTGGTGATTTCAGTTTCTCATATATATATATATATATATATATATATATATATATATATATACACTGTACAGTATATATATATATATATATATACAGTATATATATACACTGTACAGTACATATAAATATAGATGAATACAGATGAATCGTTCACAATAAGATGCAATTAGAAAATAGATATGAATTTCCATTTCATGTTGACTTTACGTAATTCCTGAACTTGAACTGTTACTGTATGAAAAACAGTTTTCATGGTACTGTCTGCTTTTTTTTTTTTTTTTTTTAATGTACAAACTTTTTTGAAAACTGAAGCATGTCATTACCTGCGCCGTCCAAACAGGGTCTCATCGGGGTCAAAGTTCACCGTAAGACGACTGTGGGCCCCTGGCGAGGCAGCCGCGTGTTCTGCTGACATCGGCGCAGCACGAGATACCCGCGGGGGTGCGTGTGCACATATCCCGCTCACCTGTGAACAGGAGAAGATTGGAAGGCTAAATGTGATCACTCTTGGACACAGTCCTGGAAGACGTCCAGCTGAGAAAGCAATTAATGAGACAAACTGTCCCTGCAAAACTTCCTCCCCATTCAGCTAATTGTCTGGCTGATAGTGCTGCATTTGCCTCCTGTTTGTTTTGGTTTGATGACAATACGATTTACATAACAAAACGAGGCATTGTTGGGTCTGTCAGACATTCTGGCTGCGCCTTTCAATAATCATAACGCTTTGCAGACGTAGTGAAAGTAAACAAGCCCTCTCATTCCCTTTCTCATGAGCGCTAAATGCTATTGTTTTTATACGGGACAACATAATAATAGTAATACCCCGCTCCCACACTGGCTGTGTGAGATAATGGAGTCTTGCCATTCCTTCAGGTGCAATAAAAATGCAAATGCCTCTTAATGTGTAGCTTGTGGTTTAATGATTTGCCACTGGTTTAATTTCCCATGGGGGCTGGTCCAGGGCGTAATTTTGCCATGTAATGCTTGTGGCATATTGTGCATGCTTGTTCATGAATGAATATGTGTGTGTCTGGGTAAACAGGCTCTGGAATTCTGATGGGATTCGAGACAGGAGATCAATAGTACAAGGACACCTTCATGCGGGCTGCAAGATCGGTTGATGTGGATAAACATAACAAGAAGATAAACTTTTTAACATGTTTTGAAACATCCGTGGGTGTGGTGATCGGATTCATCCTACAGTCATTCATATAATTTGCACACACACCAACAACCTGCTGCTGAGCTAAATGACATGATTATCAGAGTAGATCAATAGAAGCTCTTTCTAGCAAACAGCCCAGAGGAGAGTAAATAGATACTGTTGATGTGCATGAATGTGTGTGTGTTTGTTTGTGTGTGTGTGTGTGTGTGTGTGTGTGTGAAAGAGATTAAGAGAAAGAGCAAAACACAGAACAAGACAAAGACAAAAGAGGTATGGTGGAAGATCGGATCAGAGCACCTTGACACAAATGCAATCCTGACGCAACATACTCCAGCACTGCAGCACTTTCTACCATCATTTTTTCTGTGGTTCCTCAGGTCATATGATATCTCACTCAAACCCAAGCTACTCAAAAGGTATCTAAGTTACAAACTACTTTATACAAAAATAGCAAAGCTACGTTGAAAGCTACTTATTTAAAAAAAAATAATAATAATAATAATATATATTTTATTTAAAAACTTCTTTATAAAAAATACTGAAAGTAATTCAATAAACATGAACATAATTTGATGAGTTACTTTTTATATATATTTTTTTCCACAAGCCAAAATAGTTACACTATAAAGCCATAGAAGATCATGTATGAATCAGCGTTTTTACAAAATGATTAAATGGATGATTCAATGACTCGCTTTTAAATACAGTCACTTGCGTCATTGCTGAATGAATCAGTGGCTACGTTTACATGCACAATTTTTGGTGAACCGCATATTCAAAACCGATTGATGAACCGATTGATGAATCTGAATGTAGTTTACATGAACGCTAAATAAAGTGATTGGGTTGATGTGCTTGGGTTATATGTCACAAGCTTCAAATCAGAATTAATTTTTTTGACATGCGCACACTGCACAAATATAGAGTTTCTCACTGTTTGCACATAATAACCACTCTCCTACACGGCTTCTTTATTTGTTTTTAACAGCAGAATTAATATTTATTAATTTATGAATAAATATATATTTAAACCGCTCTGCCATGCTGCTCTTATTTATCACGCAGTAAAAATGCCCCTCCCTGCGCCCAAAACAGGTTGCCTGTGGATGAGAATCCAAAACAAGGACTGGTGGGAAGTTGTCCTGCTCCACTTCACAGTTGCCAAGTGAAAGGAGAGTTTTATAACGACAGGACACGCATTTATACAACATTTTATTCAAGAGGAAGAACCGCTCGTTCTGCGTCATACGTCATTACGCTATTTCTGCGTCATTGCACATGCACAGTCTTTTCAGTTTTGGGGTTCAATCCAATCAAGTGTTTACATGCACTTTCAATCGTATTAGAAAAGGAATAAACTACCCCTTCAATCGGATCGAGCTCAATCGGATCGAGCTCAATCGGATCGATTAAGGTGTTTACATGAAGGTTTTTCAGTCCGATTGAGCCATCAATCCGATTACAAATGGATAATTTGGTTGCATGTAAATGTAGCCACTGTTTTTTACAAAATCGTTTAAATGAATGATTAATTGACTCACTCATGAAGAGTCACTTGCTGCCACCTGCTGGAGTAATTATGAAAATTAAAGATTTTTTTGAAACAGGCAAGCAGAGTTATAAAAAATTTTTTTAAGTCAGAGTGCTGATATAAGCTATAACAAGCACATCAATCATAATGCACAATGTTCCTTCCTTAAGTCCCTCTAAAATCTATTTTGGGATGCGGCTCATATTAATATAGTGCTTTCACTAGTTAGCGGTAGTTGCCACCTCACCTGAATATGCTTGTAAATTTGTATTGGATGTCTGTGACTTGGAAAGTAACTTTATTTTCAGACTGCAAAGTAAACATTTACAGTGGGGGAAATATTCATTTGATCCCCTGCTGATTTTGTGAGTTTGCCCACTTACAAAGAAATGAAGGGTCTGTAATTTTTACGGTAGGTTTATTTTAACGTATAGAGACAGAATACCAACCAAAAAAAATCCAGAAAAAAACACATTATATAAAGGTTAGAAATTGATTTGCATTTTAGTGAGTGAAATAAGTATTTGATCCCCAAGCAAAACATGACTTAGTACTTGGCACCAGGCACAGATGTAAGAGGTTTTTTGTAGTTGGTCACCAGGTTTGCACACATCTCAGGAGGGATTTTGATCCACTCCTCTTTACAGATTCTCTCTAAATCCTTAAGATTTCTTGGCTGTCGTTTGGCAACTCGAAGTTTCAGCTCCCTCCACAGATTTTCTATAGGATTGAGGTCTGGAGACTGGCTAGGCCCCTCCATGACCTTAATGTGTTTCTTCTTGAGCCACTCCTTTATTGCCTTGGCGGTACGTTTTGGGTCACTGTAATCCTTGAAGACTTATCCATGACCCATCTTCAGTGTTCTGGATGAGGGAAGGAGGTTCTCGTCCAAGATTTTACAGTACATGGCCCCGTCCCTTTCCCCCTTTAATGCGGTGAAGTCGTCCTGTACCCTTAGCAGAAAAACAGCCCCAAAGCATAATGTTTCCACCTCCGTGCTCTTTGTCAAACTTTAAACGAGCCTGTACATGTGCCTTCTTGAGCAGGGGGACCTTGCAGGCGCTGCAGGATTTCAGTCCATTGCAGCGTAGTTTTACCAATGTTTTGCTTGGTGACTGTGGTCCCAACTGCCTTAAGTTCATTAACAAGCTCCTCCCATGTAGTTCGGGGCTGATCCCTCACCTTTCTCATGATTATCCTTACCCCATGAGGCGAGATCTTGCACGGAGCTCCAGACCGAGGCCGATTGATGGTTGTTTTGTATTTCTCCCATTTCCAAATAATCGCACGAACAGTTGTCTCCTTCTCACCAAGCTTCTGCTGATGGTCTTGTAGCCCATTCCAGCCATTTGCAGATCTACAATCTTGTCTCTGACATCCTTTGACAGCTCTTTGGTCTTGCCCATGATGGTGGGAGAGGTTGGAATGGAACATACAGATTGTGTAGACAGGTCTTATACACCTAACGAGCTGACATTAGGAGTAACTTCTTAAAGTGGCAGGACTAATCTGTGTTTCACATGGGCACATAACCAATCTGTGGGAGCCAGAATTCTTGCTGGTTGGTAGTGGATTAAATACTTATTTCACTCACTGAAATGCAAATCAATTTCTAACGTTTATATAATGTGTTTTTTTTCTGGATTTTTGGTTAATATTCTGTCTCTATCCATTAAAATAAACCTACCATAAAAATGACAGACCCTTCATTTCTTTGTAAGTGGGCAAACTTACAAAATTAGCAGGGGATCAAATAAATATTTTCCCCACTGTACATTCATTTCCCCCCTCGTTTGATAAGTATTAGTATAACAGAAGAATAGAAGACGTCTCTGTGCAGTTTGGAAGAACCGTTGAGGAACTCTGTTAAGGAACTCAGCGAGTCAGTTACATTGGAACAGCTCCTAATGATTCTAACTGGGTGAATTGTGACTACAATGATTCAGACCTAATAAAAAGAACCAATTCAGAAGAGTCATATTGTATGTAAAAACAATTATGACAATAAAGTACTTCAAAATCAAAAATGTTATAATGTACAAGTCTTGTTTGCTGAAATTTTGTGAAAAATGTATTTTGTATGTACGTATGTCGTAATGTTTCACCATACTTGATCTTTGCTGCTGAAAAACTTAACAGTTTAAAAAAACAGCAACGGTACGGTACCATCTATGTAGCTAAGCTAATTTAGTTTAACAGCATCGCTCCTTTTTAGCAATGGTACTGCTTAAACCTGGACACATCAAACGCTGTTCTCCACTCATGCTAAAACACTCATCCCGATGGATTCTACACAAACTATCAATTGCAAACCTGCATGTACACTACCAATCTAAACCCAGACACCCACACATTCTTTCCTAATGCTCTCTGTGCTGTGTGCTCATGGGAAATCATTAGTGGCCGGTCTGAAGCATGGCTCTTACCAGCTGTAATTTACTCTGTGTTGCGGGTTTGTCCCCCTACAGCCTTGATTAATGTGATTGGTGTGTGTTTGTCTCTGTGTTAGTGTGTGTGTGTGTGTGTTTATCCAGGGCCCTTGGGGAGCTGTGGCACAGGAGTATAGAGCGGGTTTGTGTATGTGAGACAGTGTGATTGTTTCTCTCATTAGAGGGGTATTAATATCAGGCAGGCGACAGAGGATGTGCTGGCTAACAGTAACACTGAGATAAGCGGCGTCTCACAGAGAGGCTCTTTAAATATCCAGTGCCTTTTATCTGTACCTCACACACCCCTGAGAGGAGCATTAGGACCAGACAAACACACACACACACACTTAATAATAAAAAACAAAAACACTCCCACATACACTTCATGACATCAATGTGCAATGTTTAATACAGACATACATCCTCAGCTGAAACAATGGCTTATCAGCACAGCTGAAAATACAAAACAAATCATATGTAAAGGTTAAATGATAAACGGGGCCCAAGTAGAAGATCCCATATAAACTTTAACATCCAATTAAAAAATATTTGTATAGTAAAATTCCCTAATTCACGAGATCAATACATCCTTTATTAGACCGCTTTGTAGAGTTAAATGCATCCTTACGGAGGTGTCGAAATGTTGAATCAATTCAGAGTGGGGGTTCAATCTTCAACTGGCTGGCAGGAGCCGCCATTGACAGGTCATGTGTCCTGCCAGTGGCTGGTGGCAGCTGCCAGTCTGATTCTGGCAGGTCACGTGACCTGCCAGTGGTGGGCTAGTGGCTGGCAGTCTCAGCCGCTGTAGATCTGCGAGTATAACGCTTTCCCTATCACTCTATATGCTATTTTATTGTTATGAATATATTCTTATGACTCTGTTCTTTTGTATGATTGACGTTTTAGTTTTTTTCCCCAATTAAAGCAGTCAAATGAACGTGATCACGACTGGTTGCTTACAGACGCTCAATCCAGCCAGCCACGGTTAAACTGCGAGTATAACGCGTTCCCTATCACTCTTGCTGCAAGGAAATAATTTTTTTATTATTATGACTATATTCATATGACTCTATTCTTTTGTATGATTGACGTTTTAGGTGGGTTTATCCCAATTAAAGCAGTCAAATGAACGTGATCACGACTGGTTGCTTACAGACGCTCAATCCAGCCAGCCACGGTTAAACTGCGAGTATAACGCGTTCCCTATCACTCTTGCTGCAAGGAAATAATTTTTTTATTATTATGACTATATTCATATGACTCTATTCTTTTGTATGATTGACGTTTAGTTTTTCCCCCCAATAAAAGCAGTCAAATGAATGTGATCACGACTGGTTGCTTACTGACACTTCGCTGGACGCTCAAAATGCCTATTAAAATGTGAATTATCCCAATAACATTAATCTTTCTCATAAAGTAATTTCAGCAACAACAGGACAAACTGCAATGCTTTTTAATAATTCTATAAAAGAAAGCCAACTTAAACTCCATTAGGGGTTCAATCCTTAACTGATTGGCAGCACCAGTGACCATTGGCAGCTGGCAGTCTGATTCTGGCAGGTCACGTGATCTGCCAGTGGTTGGCTGCCTGGCGGCTGGAAGTCCACTGTCAGGAACCATTGATTTATGGCAGATTTATGTTTTGCTCTCCTTCCACTCTATACGGGAATAATAATATTAATTTTTATTGTACATCTGTTCATATGACTTTATTCTTTTACATGTTCGATGTTTTATGGAGTGATATGGAACCCATTCAATTCGGAGCTGAAAGTGACTGGCTGCACTGAAGCGGCAGCAATCCACCAGTCGGGATCACGGACATTTGAACACTTTATTTGTGATAAACCTCCCTAAAATGTCCACAGTTTAACAGACTAGACTTATAAGAATATATTAATAATCATAAAATAATATATTTAATTGCAGAGACAGTGGTAGGGAACACGTTAAACTCGGAGCGCTCTTGCGGCTGGTCGATTGAGCAGCCAATACAAGCGGCAATAACCTGCCAGTCTGGATCACAGCCATTTGAACACTTTATTTGTGATAAACCTCCCTAAAATGTCGATCATGTAGAAGAACAGACCCATAAGAAAGAATTCATAATCATAAAATAATATATTTCCTTGCAGAGAGAGTGGTAGAGAACGTGTTATACTGGCAGCTTCATATAGCGGCTAGCTAGATTAAATGTCAGTAACCCACCAGTCGGGATAACAGTTATTTGACCACTTTAATCGGGATAAACCTCCCTAAAACGTATATCATATAAAATTATAGATTCATATGAATATAGCCTATACAGAATAATAAAATTATTTATTTTCTTGCAACGGGAGTGGTAGAGAACGCGTTAATCTTTCAATTTAACAGGTACTGGCTGGATGAGTGGCCAGCGAAGCGTCAGTAACCCACCAGTCGGGATCACGGCAATTTGACGGCTTTAATCGAGATGAATCTTCCTTAAACATCAATCATATAAAATAATAGATTCCCACGAATTCATTAATAATAATAAAACAATTAATTAAATTGTAGTGAGAGTCAGATGGAACGCGTTAAATTTGCAGCTCAATAGCAGCTGGCTAGACTGAAGAGTAGGCAACAGTCGGGATCACAATCATTTGACCACTTAAATCAGGATAAAACCCCCTAAACCGTATATGATCTTAAAGAATAGATTCATGAGAATATATTTATAATAGTAATAATAGTAATGCATTTCCTTGCAGCTAGACCTCCTTGGTGGGGGGGGCTCTGTCACGAATCCGGTCCATGAACTTCCAATTTCATTGACTCTCACACTACACACTGTTGCACATCTCTCCGGACTACATATCCCATCATTCATTGCACTGATTGCACTCAGCACGGATTGCACACAGCTGTTTACACTGATTGCACCCAGCTGTTTCATATCACTCCCTCACTATTTAACACTCACTCTGTTTCCTTCCCTCTGCCGAGTATTGTCTAGCGATTATCACTCTCCTAGCGATAGCTACTCTACAGAGCCCTAAGTCGTTTCCTAGCCTTAGCCTTAGCCTAGTTTTGCCTTGTCTTGTGTTTTCTTCGGTTTTTGATCTTAGCCTTAGCCTTAGCTTAGTTTTGCCTTGCCTTGTCTGTCTCCTTCGGTTTTGATCTTCGCCTGTTTTCCTGGACTTCTCCCTTTAGCCTTGCCCCTGTGACTCTGTCTGCCTATCGTCGACCCACGCTAGCCCTAGGATTATTCTTGTGCCTTGCCCGCCATAGTCCTGGTTGCCACTGTTTACCCTGCCTGTCTTATGACCATGTCTCTGTCTTCTTCAAATAAAGCTTTGCATATGGATCCGCACGTCTCACGTCTCGTCAACCCCGTTACAGCAACGCGCGTTAAACTGGCAGCTGGCTGGACGGAAGCTGCAGTAACCCACCAGTCGGGATCATGGCCATTTGTCTCCTTTATTCAGGATAAACCTCCCTTATACGCCTATGATATAAAAGAGTATATTCATAAGAATACATTAATAATAATAAAACAATTAATTTCATTGCAGTAAGAGTCGTAGGGAACGCGTTAAACTGGCAGCATGGGTGGACGGAAGCTGCAGTGACCCACCAGTTGGGATCATGGCCATTTGTCTCCTTTATTCAGGATAAACCTCCCTTATACGCCTATGATATAAAAGAGTATATTCATAAGAATACATTAATAATAATAAAACAATTAATTTCATTGCAGTAAGAGTCGTAGGGAACGCGTTAAACTGGCAGCATGGGTGGACGGAAGCTGCAGTAACCCACCAGTCGGGATCATGGCCATTTGTCTCCTTTATTCAGGATAAAACTCCCTTATACGCCTATGATATAAAAGAGGATATTCATAAGAATACATTAATAATAATAAAACAATTAATTTCATTGCAGTAAGAGTCGTAGGGAACGCGTTAAACTGGCAGCATGGGTGGACGGAAGCTGCAGTAACCCACCAGTCGGGATCACGGCCATTTGTCTCCTTTATTCAGGATAAACCTCTCTTATGCGCCTATGATATAAAAGAGTACATTCATAAGAATGCATTAATAATAATAAAACAATTAATTTCATTGCAGTAAGAGTCGTAGGCAATGCGCGTTAAACTGGCAGCTGGCTGGATGGAAGCTGCAGTAACCCACCAGTCGGGATCATGGCCATTAGACTACTTATTAAACCTCCTTAAACCTATATTATATTTAAAATACATTCAAAAGAACATATTCACAATAACAAAATTATGCATTTCCTTGCAACAGGAGTGGTGGGGAACGCATAGGCATACTCATAGCTTAAAAAGGCTGACTGGATGAAACTGTTATAGGAGGACATGAACGCAAATAATATATTAATTGATTCAAAGTTGTTTACAAAAACAATGTAGAAGTAACAAAAATAAAATCAGAATGATTTCCTTGGAATGAGAGGTGGCAGCGGCTGGCTGGTTGAGCGTCCAACGAAGCGTCAGTAAGCAACCAGCCGTGATCACGTTCATTTGACTGCTTTAATTGGGGAAAAAAATGAAAACGTCAATCATCCAAAAAAACAGAGTCATAAAAATATATTCATAATAAAATAGTGTATTTCCTTCCAGTGAGAGTGATAGGGTAGGCGTTCTACTCGCAGATCTTACTCATGTGATCTGCCAGAATCAGACTGACAGCTGCCACCAGCCACTGGTCACATGACCTCTGAGTGGCGGCTCCTGCCAGCCAGTTGAAGATTGAACCCCTACAGTCAATTCATTCACTTCCAACAGCGCTTAATGGGAGCAGCGTCATAGAGGGTAGAGCGTCACGTTATTTAAAGGGGAAGTTAACGCGTTAACGAGTAGCAAATGATTAAGTAGCTGCATTGGTTACTTTTATGCCACTGATAAAGCTTTTATATGTAGTTTGGGGTAACAAAGGGGTTTTATAGGTTTGACTGAAATAATAATGCAATAACTGACACTTTAATCAATGTTTCAAGAAACAACAACAAAAAAAATTAACAAAAAACAGATAAAGACAAAAAAGTAGCCATTGATAATATCTAAACAATATGTAATAGTATAGTATATAGTATCCAAATTAAAATGTAATAAAATAAATTTTACATAGGGCTATACAGGCATCTAGTGGCAACACAATGATATTACAGATACTACATTGTGCAAAATGTTTATCTTAACAGTCAATTTACAAATAATGCATTCAGATTTGTGGAACTCAAT
>NW_015505202.1:1690578-1706085 GCF_001515645.1 Sinocyclocheilus grahami | reverse complement strand
TAACAAAGGGGTTTTATAGGTTTGACTGAAATAATAATGCAATAACTGACACTTTAATCAATGTTTCAAGCAACAACAACAAAAAAAATTAACAAAAAACAGATAAAGACAAAAAAGTAGCCATTGATAATATCTAAACAATATGTAATAGTATAGTATATAGTATCCAAATTAAAATGTAATAAAATAAATTTTACATAGGGCTATACAGGCATCTAGTGGCAACACAATGATATTACAGATACTACATTGTGCAAAATGTTTATCTTAACAGTCAATTTACAAATAATGCATTCAGATTTGTGGAACTCAATACACTGAATCTCCACAAATTAGTGTCGTTACTATGACAACCAATTTGAATATGACAAGCAACTGGTGTCTGAAAAGAATTATATATTTATTTATTAGATTAGGGGCAACAGGGATTTCGCCTAGGGCGTCAAATTGGCTAGAAACGGCCATGTGTGTGTGGGCTATTTTACAATGGTTTTGAATACAGCTCATCTCATCAGATGTCAGGAGTAAGATCCATAAGCAGAGATTTAGCTAGGTATAAAAGATTTAGCTTTGGGTGTCTATAAAACAGAAATAGTTTTGACAGAGCATTTGACGCACAGTAGTGTGTAAGATGCATTTAGAGGGCGTAGGAAGAGCCATGCCAGAGTGAAATCAAGAAATAATACAGCGATTTCCTGGACCTGTCTTTTACATTTGAAAGTGGTCTAAAGAATATGCATTAAGTGCCAGAGGTCATGAGTTTGAATCACCCTCAAGTTGTTCCAAACCTATATGGGTTTCTTTATTCTGCTGAACATAAAAGTAGATATATGGATGAATGTGGGTAACCAAACAGTTGCTTATACCCACTGACTTCCATTGTATGGAAAAAAAATACTATGGAAGTCAAAGGGAACCACAAACTGTTTAGTTACTATAACATTTTGTGTGTGTGATTGTGTATAGCAGAAGAAAGAAATTCTTACAGGTTTGGAACAACATTTTTGGGTGAACTATCCCTTTAATGCCACAAACTATTTGTCTTATGAATCTAAAGTGAAAGTGAAGTGACGTGTGGCCAAGTATGGTGACCCATACTCGGAATTTAACCCATCCAAGTGCACACACACACACAGCAGTGAATACACACACACACCGTGAACACACACCCGGAGCAGTGGGCAGCCATGTGCTGCGGCGCCTGGGGAGTAATTGGGGGTTCGGTGCCTTGCTCAAAGGCCTCACCTCAGTCGTGGTAAGGTGGAAGAGAGTGCTTTATTTTTTATTTTTTAAATAATAATTTTATTCAGCAAGGAAACATTAAATTGGAAAGAAATTACAGTAAAGACATTTATAATGCTACAAAAGATGTATTTCAAATAAATGCTGTTATTATGAAATGACTCTACATCAAAGAATTCTAGAAAAAGGTATCACGGTTTCCACAAAAATATTAAGCAGCACAACTGTTTTCAACATTGATAGTAAGAAATGTTTCTCGAGCAGCAAATCAGCATAGTAGAATGATTTCTGAAGGATCATGTGACACTGAAGACTGGAGTAATGGCTGCTGTAGTTCAGCTTTGAAATCAGAGGAATAAATTATATAAAAAAATATATAAAAATATAAAATAGTTATTTTAAATTGTAATAAGATTTCACAATATTACTGTTTTTACTGTATTTTTAATCTAATAAATGCAGGGTTAGTAAGCATGAGATTTGTCTAAGAAATCTTTCCAGCCTCAAACTTTTGAACAGTAGTGTATGTTTTTGATAAGTGTAGATGTCTAGTTGGGAGCTGTCACAGTCGCTCACTCATGACTAGAGATGTACACAGATTTTCCGCCAGGTGTTCAGTCTGAGAGTTTGGAGATGCTATGAGTCGGTGTGAAACAGCACACGTCCTCGGAGTCAGGTGAGATGTAACTACAGCCGAAGTCTGCCTGCACCTCCTCATTTACAGCTGCGAGGTCAGGGGAGGAGGAGCTGCACTCCCTCGGGCACACATCGGCTTCCAGACATTTCTGCTCACTCCATCACTTTCATGCTGCCTTAAAGTATGCTTTTCAATCTTGTTCTTTCTTCCTCTCTCTCTCTCTTTTGTCGCCATTGCTCCCTCAGTAACTGGTAAAAATAGTGCTTCATAAATCATGCATTCTTTTCCAGAGCAAAGAGAGAGGGGGCACACTTTAAAAGGAGAAATGAGAGAGGGAAAGAGCACATTCAATGAGGGGTTTGATGAGTGAGATGTCACACTGCTAGATAGAACATGGCCACAGGGCTCTTCACAATGAGATGTAATATCATTGTTTTACAGCAGAATTAGATTCAGGTAAGAGCAAGAATCATTCTGAAAACTTCTGAAGGTGCTGAAGCCAACAGGATAAAAAATGGTTAACAGTCACCAGAACAGACACCGTTGAAAAAAAATTTAGGTTTGGTTTTAACACTGGCAGGACATCTTGAAGTCAATCCAACTACACAGATTAAATATAATTTATCCTACACTGTGAAATAACGTGTGCTCCTTATTGTCAGTTCTTATTTTGAAAAAAGTTATTAATTTATTGTAAATAAATAGTCTTAAGGTACCAGTTTATTTCAAATAAATAATAATTTTCTTAATAATTATATTTAATATTTATTTAAACATTATATTTGTGCACTGAATAACATATCCATACAAATACTTTAAGCATAAATAAAATAAATAACTGCTAACACATTACAATAAGGTTTCATTTGTTAACTAAATCAGTTAACATGAACTAACAATTAACTACAGCATTTTCATCTTTATTAATGTTAATCTCAATATTAACTAATACATTTTTAAACATTAGTTAATGCGCTGTTAACTAACATGAATAATGCTGTGAAATGTATTGCTCATTGTTAGTTAATGCATTAACTAGTGTTAACAAATGAAACCTTATTGTAAAGTGTAACCAAATAATAGTTAATTTAATTTATAAAAGCAAATAAAATACTTTTATTTTACGAATTAAAACATAATTATATTACTTTTAATACTTGCTGTACAGTATATTAGAGTTTCAGAATTTTTTTACAAATATTTATACAGTGTTCAAAACAATTAAAATGTGTAATTTGATATTTGTTTAGACAGACCCTGTTTGTCTATTTTTGTGATATAGTTTAAGGTCAGATCAAATTTTATTCAGAAGTCCATGCTATATAATAAATGTATCTGAAGGGTACAGATACATTTTCCTGCAACTGTACATTCTGACAGCAGCGATTGCTAGAAAAATTCATAGGGATTATTCAGTAGTCTTTTAACTTTAGCAGAGACATGTCCCTATTGCACATACTCAAATCTACACCCATGCACCTTTGGCTTAGCAGTGGCGTTTTGACACATTTAAAATGTCTTCTTTGAATTCATTCATCCACAGACCATCCTAGAACACAGGTTACGTCTAGGGAGGAAAATCATAGTCAGTCAGTCAGTCAGTCGGTTCGGATCAGGCCTGCAGACAGCACTTTACAGCCAGATGACAGACAAACACACATGCACAAACACCATCTTAAGCCTAATTGGCCATTCTCCCTGTGACATGTCCTTTGTATCTGGGTCGACAGCTGTTGATCACTGAGAGGGGAGAAAAAAAATGGACAAGCAAAGGAAAGAATAAGAGTGCAAAACCCCTTTTCTTCAGCATTGTGCTCTTGAAAAGATAAGCGCAAACAAAAAGAGTTTAAACACAGATAATCACACACCAGACTGAAGAATGCCGTGGATGTCACAAAGATTCTGATCGATTCTCGACAGAAGCTAAGCTCTATAGTTGTTGAACTCAACCAAGGACTTTACTGTTTGTGAAGCTTTTGCTTTCAAAACTCAAAAACTGTGGAAAGGTCATACACCTACACATGTGCTCTAACCATCAGTGTTGGATAGTATAGATAAAAGCATCAATGCCACAAACTTAACTACATTTTCACTAGTATCTGTAGTTCAGCTGTTTTCAAAGTACTATACTTTTCTAGAAAGTAGAAGTGTGACATTATAAAATGTTATTATTATAACATTATAAATGCTGCTTTTTTGTTGAATAGAATGCCTACAGTAATCAACATACTGTCTGTCCTGTTTCATACAAACTCATGAATCAGTTTGATTCAAAAAATTATTCTCAGTAGAAGTCTGGTGTATTACATAAATGAATCTGTTTAAAATAATTCACTAAAATGATTCTCTAACATTTACAATATTTACATGTTTTTTTGTAGCAAAATACTTAAAGTAGTTACATTCTGCTATTTGTCACTGTATTTTTGAGCTAAATAAATTCAGGTGCTTCTAGATTTACTACTATATTATTTACCAGTTTACCAATTTATGTTCAATGCAGTCACAATCCACATTCTTTTTATGCCAAATAAATACTGTTCTGACTGTAAAAATATATATCATCTGATAGTTTCTATTTTTTAAAAGATATTGCCTATTTAATGCATTACAAAGACTGCCTACTTTCATTGCTTATTATATATTAAATAATAATAATATTTTCACTGTTCTTTAAGTATTTTAAACTAGAGTAAATAATAGCTACATTTCGAAGTATCTTCCCCAATACTTGCCCTGTTTCCATCCTGATTGTGAGTTTAATTTAGGTAAAAAATTGAAATATGACAAAAACCTAAGGCAAAGTCACATGACTTTTTGATGCATATCTAGGAATGTATTTGGTAAATGTGTGATAGTTTATGCATGACATAAAAAAAAAAGATATTGTGGCCATGAATTAAGAATTTGTTCCTTTGACTTAATTTGTGGCCACATTTTATTAATTCGCTTCATCGTTTTAGTTTAGTTTGGTCCAGATATGATTAATTCACTCCTTTATTTTAGCTAAGCTGAGGCCACTGTGTACTAGATTGTCCATTTTAATTTAGCTAAATTTTGGCCCAAAAAATATATTTTTTTATTCCTGAATGTCATGTGTAAGACTTCATATTTGTGCAAGTCTTCTTGATAAATAATTATCTAACCACCTCAAGTAAGTGCTTGTTTTTTTTTGTTTTTTTTGTTGGAAAACTATTGTTTATGTGATGAATATAATACATGGATGGAAACCCTGCTAGTTCTAACCTCACACTTCAGGCACACTCTCTCTCCGTCACACACTGTCCTGTTATTAAGCAATAAAGTACAAAGCCAGTTTCACAAGCATCAGTGTCAATGGCACTTTACACTGAATGGCACATTACCATATATATGGCGGTCTGGGTGAATATACAAACACCTGTACTGAGTAAACACAGACTTTAACATCGCATTTCTCCCAGATATCCAGAGCATGGATTCACTGAATGTTTCTAGAGCACATATATTAAGCAACAGACACATATGCAGGAGAGATGTGGCCATTTAGATGTGAAAATATAATCATTCAATGTGACAGCGCATATTAACAGCTTATGGCAGTGTGTAGTTAGGTTATTTTTACATGTGCATCACACTGTAGTGCTTTAATGTGAGGTTACATGCCTGAAAGTATAAGTTGTAATAGCTCCTCCAGGACCCTGCCTTTACAACTTCACAGGAGCCCCATCAAGAAGCTCGATTGCCCCTTTAGGAATAAATAACATGTTCGTATTCCACTTATCAAAGGCCTCTCTGATCTCCACAAATACTGCGTGAACCAAACACAACCACAGTCATAAACACACACTCACTCACACCTACGCCTTACCAGCATACACCTAAGGTGGAGTATTTTACACACTGCGGAGGAGGGGATAAGTGGAGATGGAGCTTTGATGAATAATGCGTGTGTAAGTGTCTTGTGCCGATGGGAAACTCAGTGTTAAAGTGGAAAGTTCAGTATGTCGTCCCATTATGCAAAAGCTGAACAAGCTCCACCATTGCTCATGTTCAATATTTCATGAGCACTTGCCCTCCTGATCTCGCGAACATACTCTAGCAACTGGAGTGCCTTATTGCTGTTTAAACTCCTCCTGCCCCCACAAAAGGACCATCAGTGAGAAAGGTTTGTCGGTTCCTGAATAAATGTTTGGGTAAAAATGTTTTAGAGTGATCTTACGCAAGATGAACACATCTAAAATGGTTATCAAGGAAAACGAGGGGAGAATATTGCAACTAAACTTATTGCAACTATTGCGGTTACTGAAATGTTTTTACAAAGCCGCTAAGAAGACATGGTGATGGAAAAAATATGAGATGGCTGAAATAAATTCTCAATGCTTTTCCATTCCCTCTCAAAATGTCTGCGCTCTCTTGCAAAAATATTGCCTTCCTCACGGAAATGTTGCATTAACTTGCAAAACTTTTGCGCTCTCTCGAGAAAGTATTGCGTTCCACCAATAAACTTTGCATTCTCTCACAAAAATACAGTTAAAATACAGTTTTTCCATCACCAGTTTTGGATTTGTTTGCAAAAACGCAAAATTTTGCTTATGAATGCAAAAGTTTTGCAAGTGAACGCAAAAGCATTGAAATATAATTTTCACTCCCATCTCATTTTTCCCATTATGTCCCTTTATGGGCTCCATAGTTTTTTGAAAACTGTTTTAAAAAGTTTTGAAAAATAATTATGTATATATATTCTAAGATCCCCAACATAGCACAATTGTAAAAAATTTAATTAATAATTATTGATAATTTTATTAATTATTCATTTATAATTTATATATCAATTGATTAAATAATTATAGATAAATATATATATTATGTGCTTTGTCGATGGTATTTTATAAATATTAATAAATAAAATATGTTACCACATTTTTATTTTAATACATAGTCAATTATAGGACTGCATTTAAACTGCCTCTAAAAAGACTGAAAAGTCATTAAAAAGTCTGTTAACACCTTTTCCGATAATTGTTTCACATTTATTTATTTAATAAAATTTCCATTTCTTTTTTTTCAAATATTTGAAAAAAAAAAAACAACTATATTTTTATTTTCTTTCAAATATAATTATTCCTTAAAAGTACTAAATATCATTAAGGAATCTGAATCGTTAAGTGGAATTGGAATTGTGTCATGTTGGACAGACAGATGAAGACTGTAGCTTGACTATAACTAGGCATGTAAATGTCTAACTATATATATCTATACTGAAAGAGGTGTCCTGAAAAATCTTGATAGCTATTTTGATTTTTATAGCCCTAGGCTCTGTTAACAGCCAATCACAAAACTAGCCAATCAGAAACACTCTCTCTCTGTGAATCATTTCACTCGTTCTGGTCTGCTGACACTGGGTTTGCTGACATGTCTTTGGATGTTGAGGTTTTGGAAAGAGGGTGTTAGCAAAATGGCTGGAATCGCCTACAGCGCTCAAATTCTCTCCCTGTTTCTGAGACCGAGTGTCACTCACCTGTGTGCTAACTTTGCTTTTGGCCGCCACGGCTTGTTTGAGAGCCTGTCTGATAATGACGTGCAGTCTGAGCACCACGACCTCGATGTCCTGCTCCCCTTTCATGGCAGCGGCGAGTGACCCCAGTTCCTCCACGTATGACCTCCAGTGAGGCTGCACCTCCGTCGCTCCCCCCAGACACGCCCCCATGGTGCTGACACACAGCGGGCGGCACGGCCGGGCCTCCAGTAGGCCTTGACAGTGCGGGCAGTACCAGAGCTTCAGCAGCGAGCGGCCGCAGTCCCTGCCCGCACGCAAGTGCTGGGTGGTGTTGACCACTTCGATGCCCAGGTTCAGCGCTTGCAGGAAGACCCGAGTGGCCAGGAGTGAGCGAGACAGCCGGGTCATCATCATCTTGGGAAATGATCCGAATGCAGAGGTTCCACTCCAGGCCCCACGGAGGCATTCCTCCGAGATGCCTGTCACTGCCCCGTTGCCAAGGAGACGCTGGTAGGTGAAAGGAAAAAGTCGGGAGAAGAAGGTTGAGACCATGTCGTTTACGTTAGCATCAGAGCCCAGGATGTAGAAGGACATTTCCAGGAATAACTGTGTGACGGCTCCACTGGCTCCAGCCCCCAAACTGGGAAACTCCTCCCGTAACAGCGTCAGAGTGGAATTACGACCCAGACGGAGCACCATGTCAAAAGCCTCTGAAATATAAGAAAAATAAATCAATCAATGGAAGAGTGATGACAGAGTATGAAGGGGTGTCCACTAATTCTCATAAAAATGGTACAAATGTTGTCACTGGGGCTGTACCCTTTCAAAAGTACTAATATGTATCATTTAGGTTCTATGTGCACTTTCAGTACTACTATATACGCGGAAGGTATAATATGCACCCTTTAGGGGTTAATAAGGTACAAAGGGGTACCTTTTGAAAGGGTACTTTTGTAACTTTTTTTGCACCATTAAACTTAGTCCTAACTAAGTATAAACAAAATATTTTTAAAAGCCACAGTGCAGAAATAAGGGTTGGACCAAAATGGCAGACAACTGGACTACATCAATGAGATTGTGTTTTGTGTGACAGGCTTCAATCCTTCAGACATTTACAATGATTTTGACATTTACGCTCGTTTACATTTTAAGAGAGAGAACATTTCTAAGTGGCTCTCAAACATGAAATTGGTCTGAACTACACATTTTCCTGTGTCACAAAAATGTCAATTAAAATAGATAAATGTCTAATTTTCCAGTTTGTTTTAAGTGTTTATCTATTGCCACTGCCACTGAGCTCCAGCTCCAGAATATATATTATTTAATTATCTGCATATACTGTTTAGACTATAATATAACATATTTAAATATAATAATTTTATTATAATTTATTTATCATATTTCAATGAGAAGTTGAAAATTATGTGAATTAAAAATTCACTACCATTCAAAAGTTTGGGATCAGTGAGAATTGTTATTTTTATTATTATTTTATTATTTATTTTTTACTTTTATTCAAAAAGGATGAAACTGATGAAACACAACTGTAAAGACATTTATAATGTTAGAAATCTATCAAATAAATGCTATTCTTTTGAACTTTCTATTCATCAAAGAAACCTAAAAAAACATTTATTAAGGTTTCCACATAAATATTGATAATATTAAGAAATGTTTCTTGAGCATCAAATCAGCATATTAGAATGATTTCTGAAGGATCATGTGACACTGAAGACTAGAGTAATGATGCTGAAAATTCAGCTTTGCCATCACAGAAATAAATTACGTTTTAGAATATTAAAATAGAAAACAGTTAATATAAATTGCAATAATATTTTACAATACTAATGTATTTCCAATCAAATAAATGCAGCCTTAGTGAGCAAGAGGTTCAGCCAAAAAATATATAGGTGCAACTTAATTAAGTACAGACTAAGTTAGTTACTAAGCTCTTTGTGTGAACATTATAAAAGAATATTGCAACTCTAATCAGAGGCAGCTAATCAAGGTTTTCATGATTACTAGAAACATCCCAGCAGGTGTGTTGGAGTGAGGTTACAGAGTATTTGTCATATAAAAAGAGAATATATAGTGTGTTGGATTGGTCCAGACGCTACATAATATAAATTGCAATAATATTTTACAATACTAATGTATTTCCAATCAAATAAATGCAGCCTTAGTGAGCAAGAGGTTCAGCCAAAAAATATATAGGTGCAACTTAATTAAGTACAGACTAAGTTAGTTACTAAGCTCTTTGTGTGAACATTATAAAAGAATATTGCAACTCTAATCAGAGGCAGCTAATCAAGGTTTTCATGATTACTAGAAACATCCCAGCAGGTGTGTTGGAGCAGAACTTTGCAAGAAGGAGACCCTCCAGGAGCATGTTTAGACACCCCTGATCTGAGGCATCAAACCTATTCACTGACAATCTAAACATTTTACTGATGCAGAGACGTCATTGAAAAAACTGAAAAGAAAAAACCTTGGATACGCAGTAATCCACAGAATCTCTTCCTCACAGACGCACACACAATCCTAATCCCTGAAAGACGATAAACAGTGAGAAAAAAAGGAAGATAGAATTAAAGCTTCCTCTCTAGATGAAAACCACGATGTCCTTTTAAAACAACAAGGGTGCTTTTCAAGAGCCTTATAGCTTTAAAAGGCATTTATTCATCCGTGCTAGATGCTGCGAGAGAGATGCTGA
Source organism: Sinocyclocheilus grahami (assembly GCF_001515645.1). Taxonomy (NCBI): domain Eukaryota; kingdom Metazoa; phylum Chordata; class Actinopteri; order Cypriniformes; family Cyprinidae; genus Sinocyclocheilus; species Sinocyclocheilus grahami. The sequence continues at coordinate 1,696,014 of NW_015505202.1, read as the reverse complement.
GATCTCCAGAAAACAGAGTACAAAGAGACGAGACATAATCAGTGGCATCTGAAATTCTCAGTGAAGCCTTATCAGCACGCAGGCAAAGAGGGATTGCTACCGAACCCACCCAGACTACCGGGGAGACCAGAGACGAGAGGATGAGGGGATTTGGGAGCATGTGGAGAGGAAAAATGAAGGCTATAGGGAAAGAAGAAGAATGACAAAGAAATATGAGTGAAGGGCCTTGGGTTCGACATCCAGACAGGGTGAAGATGATTGAGAGGTGGGGAGTCTGCAGAGCCGTGATATAAGCATGCTGCCGAGCAGACTGTTTACAGCCACATACGTGAAGAGCTCCATCCATCTCTCCCAGGGAGTCCGGCTCTCAGGGGCACAGGATATTACATCAGCACAACACGCTGGAGGAGTTTATGGATCGCACTGATTGAGATGAGATAGAAATCACTTAGCACTAAATCACAGAGCAGTTAAAAGTCTCAAGGTGCTTTTAGACAACCAGAAATTCACTCTCACTGGCTGTGCCTGGAATAACGTACTACATACTCATATATAAAATTATATCTGTAGATATATGCATTGTATGCATGCTGTGCACAGCATGAAAATGTTCTGTTTGCGTGGAATTACTATGACCTTTTAGTCAGTATTTGATTGGACCATTTTTCCAAAGGCATTTTCCAAGTTGACATAAAAGTTGACAAGTTTACATCAAAGGTAACATTTTAGTTTAGGGACCAAGTCTCACTATTAACTAGTTGCTTATTAGCATCATATTACAAGCATATTGGCAGTTTATTAGTACTTATAAAGCACATATTAATGCCTTATTCTGCATGACCAAACTTAACAACTACCTTACTACTAATAAGCAGCCAATCAAAAGTTTATTGAGGCAAAATTAGTAGGTAATAGTTAGTTAATAGTGAGAATTGGTCACCAAACTAAAGTGTGACAAAAAAAATCTTGCTTTTACATAATATGAAAAATAATCATATTTACTTTTTTGATGGTAACTGGACTCTGCAGTTTACTTGATATTGTCATTTTATTGCATTTTAAATGCAATGTAGAATAGTACTATTTGCAATGTTTATTGGTGCATTATTAATATTATTAAAGCTATACTACAGTTCAAAAGTTTGGGGTTGGTAAAATTTTTTGTGCTTTAAAAATAAATATTTTATGCTCACCCAAGCTGCATTTATTTGATGAATATACAGTAAACCCATAATATTGAGAAACATTATTACAATTTAAAATAACTGTTTTATATTTTAATATATTTTAATAATTTATAACTGTAATGGCATAACTGATTTTTCAGCAGCCATTAATCCAGTCTTCGGTGTCACATGATCCTTCTTCTTATTCTTCTTATTATCATTGTTGAAAACAGCATAATATTTATGTGGAAACGGTCATACATTTGATGAACAGAAAGATCAAAAGAACAGAAATTATTTGAAATAGAAATAACATTTTAAATGCCTTTTCTGTCTGTTTTAATAAATGTAATGCATCCTTGCTGAATAAAAGTATTACTTTTTTATATAAAAGTCTTACTGACCTAAATGTTTCAAATAATATAAAATAGTAGGTGAAACAGTATATAGTACCTAACAATAAACATTTCAAACAGTAGTATGATACATAGCTGTGATATGACCTCGACAGTGAGTGGAATCCAGTCATATTAATCTCAGTAACAAATGTTTATTTTATATTTTTAATCTCATTTTGTGTAAAGAATGACACCTTTTGGCGGTATGACAAAATGATGAGTCAAGACGGAGGTTAAATATCTCAGTTAATATTGCCTCAGCAGATATTTCCTCACACAGGAAATAGAAGGTCAAGTGGAGCGCATTGCATTGTGGGATACAGCATCTCACGCTGTGCGCTCTGCTTGCTCACTGCACATTTTGCCAAATGCAGCAGGTCACCTGGGTATTCAACAGCCTACAGGCACATATTTACATACTGTGCACAGTATACATACTGCAGGAACAGTTTGCCATTCTGAGACAAACAACAGCAAAGTGGCTTCGAAATCGGCTAGCACACATACACAGTGATGATGTTGGGGTGTGTTTTGCTGAGATTTACCATACCAGGGTGAGTAATGTGGTGTTTAGGGAGACAGTGTCTAGTGCTCTGTGCTGATGTTAGCAGTAACGCAGCGTCTCGGGTGTGTGTGCTTGCGCTGGGGACAGAAACCGGTATGTCTGCAGCTCACTATGAGTTTGGGCTGTGAGTTTACCCGCCGAACAGCACACACACTTCTCTCTGTGATCAACGAGCTCTCAGATGCACTGAATGCCAAGCAGGATGCTCAGGGAGACACTCTCACACGTTAAAGAATAACAACAGACACACATACAGAATATCACACGCACGTCAATTCATATGCAAACACATTCATCACAGCACACCAACTCATGCTGTTTGCAAAAGCACCAGCATAAATAACTCATGCCTATACACTCATCACATGACAGACAACAGCATTTATATTTATGAACAAATATTGACACACAAGATGAAATATAAAGAGAAATCACAATGACATGAGCTTAAAACCAGTCTATATATATGAGAGCTGGAGTTAAGATCTAAATCCAGACTCAATCTAAAACCAGATCTCTCAAAACCAAGATTCAAACCAAATCCTAGCTCCAAGACTTGTTTTTTAAGAAGCAGTATGTTCCTTTTACTTAATACTATAGACTTGATTGATTGTGGCAAAAATCATAATTACAAAAAAAATCCTGTTATTATTAATTTTCAATAAATATTCATTTACAGTCAAATAGCTTTTTTGTGTAAGGCAACTCCATGCCATATGATCTATGTAGGTTACACATCTAAAATTAAATTAATTCATTGCTGTTTATACTGCTGCAAAAGAAACACAATGTTGAAATTTTGACAAAAGGAGTAGTTCTAAATAGAATGTTGAAATTAACACTTTTCATAGTTAATCGAAGAAACATATTATTTTAATGCATTTATTTATTCAAGTAAATTAAATGAAATTTTCCCACAATGTCATCATCACCTTTAGTATGATATTAATGGACTACATTCTTGTCTGTAACCACAGGTTAAGACCCACAGCCAAGACTCTATGTTCAGAGACCCAGACCAAGACCAAGGCCTCAATTTATTGGTCTTAACAGATCTCAGAATCAAGACTGCAAGATGAAGACTCCATCTCTAACTGATCTATACGACTGCCTCCCTCAACCAGCATAACGCAAGCCATCAAATGCATACAGTCACACAATTTTACTTTTAATCATGCATACACAAAGACTATATCCTGCAGCTTTGTGTTACTTATGTTGAGGTGTCTCCTCCCAAGACACCAAGAACAAAAGATGGAGAACGAGAGAGAGAGAGAGACAGAGCTCTGCTTCTTTCCTCTCTACTTCATCAATCTCTCTGAAAGCCTAGTGTAAGGCAGACAAAAGAAGCTGTATCACTTACAAAGCCATAGTGGGCTTTAACAGTGGGAGAGTGCAGCTCGCTCTCTTAATGCAATGCAGTATTTGAGCAGAGGGGTCATACAGATCACAGCTGAATTCAGTCTGCTCTAGTTTCCTGCGTCTGATCTGGGCTTCGGGTACACGGCAAGTCTGTTATCAGTCAGGTGTCCACAAGTCAGGTGTCCACTAATGGGGTGAGCATAAATGTCTTACAAAACACAGAGCAATGGTGAATATGGTGGTTGTGTTTTGTATATTGGTTCAGTAGGAGCCTGACAGAAAATCACCACTGGATGAGCCACCACTGACAAGGTGTTTCTTATCAAGGTTATAATTCAAAAAGACAGGGCCAGCAAAAACCTTTATTTAATATTTAATATTGTGTACATTAGTGTAGAATTTTAAATTATTTTCTTATTCATTTCATTATTCAAAATCCAAAACCTTGCAGGTTAATTTTCAGGTTAAAATGAGATTTCAATGTAGTCTCAGATTTTTGGATGCAACTGCTGTTGTAAGTGGTCTACAGTGGTCCTCTCTGATCTCTATTTATTTATTTTCATATATATATATATCAATAATGATATTATTATTAATAATACAACACTAATATTATTAAAAGTTTTTTTTTTTTCAAGATCGACTGGACAGGATAGATGGATGGACAGCCAGTCAAATAGACAGACAGACAGACACACACACAGAGAGAGACACATAGGTAGACAGATAGAATTTAACTTGTATGGAATCTGAATCATTCTTGCACTTACTCTTTACTTTGTGTTTTTATCTTCAGACAAGAAGCAGAAATGCACTGCTACCGCTCCACTTTCTGCAGGCCCTACAGCTATCAAAGCAGTCAGTTTGAAAGGTGAACATTTATAGAAGAGAATTAATTTAGATTAGACTTTAATCAATACATCAATCCAGCGAGTGCTCGCTCTAAACCAGTTGTGTGTTCTGACATATGCAGGGCCGCTGCGGTAATTCAAGCTGCTCAGAAGCGCTGCTCGGACATCCATCAGAGGACCATACACTCATTATGCCCACCAGGCGCAGATCATCAATAAATTAGCCATGCAACGAGCCCAATCAATTTGCCTGATGGAGTGTCACCTCTAGCCGCCGGGGAGAGTGATGGGGGGGAAAGCAGTGCCACCTGGCCCCTCCCCCGCCAGACCGCCACAGAGCCTGAAACCATCAACGCTAATAAAGTCTCTATCTGCCAGACGCGAGGCGCGTTTCATGCATCACCCGTAAGTTATGTGCATTCAGAACGGCTCCATTGATTAGAGCTGAGTTTGTTTGCCGTACGAAGGATGAGGGAGTGCCCGCGTAACTCGAGCGCCACACCTGCGAAGAGGTTTCAAATGGGTGGTCAGGGTCTAGATGCCAGGGGGTGATGAAGTAGTGTGCGGGAAGCTGTAAAAGTGCAATGGTGGAGTGGTAAGAGTAGGATAATATTTCCCGTAAGGGAGAAGGATTTCTGGTAAGGTCCCGATAGTATCGCTCCAGCCATAGACTGGACGGCATTGGGTTACCAACACACTCACTCTCCTCTGCCTCTCTCTCCACTCCTCACCCATCTCCATTGCCTGAGAGACCTCTCACTCATTGACAAATGGACTTCTGGGAAGACACCGATGACTAACCAAAGAACAGGAACTGCTCTCCTCCTTTGCTCCAAGATCTTATTATGAGAGAATCAAAGTGGGCCATATAATGTAGCATGTGCACATGCATGTGATATCAACTTCATTTCTCACTCATAAATCCTTTTAAATCTGTTCTGAGCATAAGTCCTCATCGTTTACTAAATTCTCAATCTGAGGGGTCAGTGGATGTAGCATTTGGCGCCAGGAACACGGACAGAGTGACCACAGTGACTTTTTTGTATGGATCACATTGATTTCCTGTTCTGTGACTTTACAGGGGGCAAAGTTGA
>NW_015505202.1:1630185-1690234 GCF_001515645.1 Sinocyclocheilus grahami | reverse complement strand
ATTCTCTGACTCAAACTGGTTCTTTTCATCAACTAATTTCAGCAAGATCTTGGGCCTTAAGATTGCATCAGGAATCTATTTTCAGACAGACGAGACTTGCAAGTATCAAACTTAGTCTTATTAATTGATACATTAAGTATCAGTTACTCCTTTTTACAAAGGTGTGTTTGAACTCAGAACCTGACGTATCCTTGAAGGCTTAGATCTGCTGAATATGCAAATGGTTCCATAAATGTCATTCCTTCCTTATGTCTCTTTCTTTAGTGTCTTTAACCCTTTCCTATACAAACTGTATGTGTGTGTGTGTGTGTGTGTGTATGTGTATGTTAGACCAGTTTATGTGTGTATGTAGTATGTTAGACTAGTTTAAGTGTTTATGTAGTTAATAAAACCTTACTTGTATCACACTTGACATGTTCATTGTGTGCTCATAACCGGAGTCACTAATCATGCAGATTTACGCTACAAACTTTTGTAGAATTGTACAGTAAGAAAGTTATTTCCCTTAACCAGGAAATTAACGTTCTTAGAATTGACAAGACAGTTGACCCTGAGAGGTCAGCTAAATATCTACAGCGGATCTAAAATATGAATAGTTAATTATAACTAGTTATGGTTAATTATTCATATTTCCTGTTGTGAGCTAATTCGCTACAGTATACAGTTCACAAAGGTCAGTGTCACAAATGTTACTTGATTCGCAAACTAGAAGTTCATTAGTGTAGAATTTTAAATTATTTTCTTATTCATTTCATTATTCAAAATCCAAAACCTTGCAGGTTAATTTTCAGGTTAAAATGAGATTTCAATGTAGTCTCAGATTTTTGGATGCAACTGCTGTTGTCAGTGGTCTACAGTGGTCCTCTCTGATCTTTATTTATTTATTTTCATATATATATATATCAATAATGATATTATTATTAATAATACAACACTGATATTATTAAAAGTATTTTTTTTTCAAGATCGACTGGACAGGATAGATGGATGGACAGCCAGTCAAATAGACAGACAGACAGACACACACACAGAGAGAGACACATAGGTAGACAGATAGTATTTAACTTGTATGGAATCTGAATCATTCTTGCACTTCCTCTTTACTTTGTGTTTTTATCTTCAGACAAGAAGCAGAAATGCACTGCTACCGCTCCACTTTCTGCAGGCCCTACAGCTATCAAAGCAGTCAGTTTGAAAGGTGAACATTTATAGAAGAGAATTAATTTAGATTAGACTTTAATCAATACATCAATCCAGCGAGTGCTCGCTCTAAACCAGTTGTGTGTTCTGACATATGCAGGGCCGCTGCGGTAATTCAAGCTGCTCAGAAGCGCTGCTCGGACATCCATCAGAGGACCATACACTCATTATGCCCACCAGGCGCAGATCATCAATAAATTAGCCATGCAACGAGCCCAATCAATTTGCCTGATGGAGTGTCACCTCTAGCCGCCGGGGAGAGTGATGGGGGGGAAAGCAGTGCCACCTGGCCCCTCCCCCGCCAGACCGCCACAGAGCCAGAAACCATCAACGCTAATAAAGTCTCTATCTGCCAGACGCGAGGCGCGTTTCATGCATCACCCGTAAGTTATGTGCATTCAGAACGGCTCCATTGATTAGAGCTGAGTTTGTTTGCCGTATGAAGGATGAGGGAGTGCCCGCGTAACTCGAGCGCCACACCTGCGAAGGGGGTGATGAAGTAGTGTGCGGGAAGCTGTAAAAGTGCAATGGTGGAGTGGTAAGAGTAGGATAATATTTCCCGTAAGGGAGAAGGATTTCTGGTAAGGTCCCGATAGTATCGCTCCAGCCATAGACTGGACGGCATTGGGTTACCAACACACTCACTCTCCTCTGCCTCTCTCTCCACTCCTCACCCATCTCCATTGCCTGAGAGACCTCTCACTCATTGACAAATGGACTTCTGGGAAGACACCGATGACTAACCAAAGAACAGGAACTGCTCTCCTCCTTTGCTCCAAGATCTTATTATGAGAGAATCAAAGTGGGCCATATAATGTAGCATGTGCACATGCATGTGATATCAACTTCATTTCTCACTCATAAATCCTTTTAAATCTGTTCTGAGCATAAGTCCTCATCGTTTACTAAATTCTCAATCTGAGGGGTCAGTGGATGTAGCATTTGGCGCCAGGAACACGGACAGAGTGACCACAGTGACTTTTTTGTATGGATCACATTGATTTCCTGTTCTGTGACTTTACAGGGGGCAAAGTTGAGTCTAGACTCCAGAGAAAAAAAACCACAACCTCTGTGCTGGACTGCAGCTGCTAAACTCCTTAACAGTAGATGGCTAAACCCATAGGTATACACACACAAATTTCTGCTTTAAACAGCAACCCGGCGCCACTTAATTTAAGTCTCAGTATCGACTGCATTGACTTCTGGATCTCATTGTGAGCCGGTGAATAGAAGACAGCACTGCCTTTATACATACAGGCAGGGGCGCCGCTAAGGGGGGGAAAGTTAGGATTATTCTAAGGGCCCACGCACTTTTGGGGCCCCCAGAGATCTGTTTTATTAGTAGTAACAGTAGTAGTAGTAATGTAATAGAAATTATAAATGTATATTATATTTTATAATTTCAGATTGAGAAATTCATACTCTGATTACATACCAAAGAGTCACAAATAAAACAAAATTATGGCTTATTTCTGCATTTCCAGCAAAATTATCTCCCCCATTCACTGCATGGTTTCGTCCCATCCTACATAGCCTAAAGTCACTGAGTGAGATCAGATGGTTGGTAAACTGTCAAATTAGAGATGTCTTCATCTTCGAGTTCGAGGGGGTGACAATTTGGTCAGTCGCACTTTTAAACACATTTTAGTTTTGCTATAGAAAATCTACAAATTCATACTCTGATTACATAGAGCAGCAGCAGGAAGCACGTGAGGTTGTCATGGCAACCAGATACACTGTACACTAATTATTATTTAATTATTTTGCCACCGTTTGCCACACTAAACTTAGCAATAAACACGTTGAAAATAATACACAATAAACATGTCTGTCAAAACGATGCTGACTTTTATTAAGCAAATCAAGGAGTGAATTACTCATCCACTGTTTAAAAAATTATGAAGCTAAAGGTTTTTGGGTTAAGGTTCATAATGTAGAACATTTTTAACATTGTATGCTGTATGTGCATAGGTAGCTAGCAAACAAGGAATACAGCTGTTAAGCTAATAGTCACATTTAGCTGAGTAAGATCATGATTGAGAAATGTTGGATACTGCTGAAAATGCTGCTATGGGGTATCCTATTTATTATTTTAGGATTTTTTAGTTTGCCCCAGTGAAGCATTTCTATTAATATAACTGATTAAGTAGTCAAACTCATTCCATATCACCAGAATAGTGTGGTACAAAAAGTCTTTGTCCATAGAACAGGCTCTGAATGAATTATGTTACTGATACCTAATGGCCAAAAGCAATAGGAAAAGTAATAGGTCAATATTATTAAATTGCAGACAAAGATTTTGAATAGCTCGGCTGGCTTGTACACTATATTGCCAAAAGTATTGGGACACCCCCTTCTAATGAACAGGTTTGACTACTTTAGTAATTTCAAATTTTTTGTAAAAAAAAAAACAAAAAAACATATAATGCTATTCTAGGGAATTGTGTGCTTCTAATTTGATACCAATAGTTTGAACAGGACCATTTTCTATTCCAACACAACAATACCTCTGTGAATAAGGCAAGGTAAAAAAAAAAAAAAAGATTGATTCAGTCAGTGTGGAAGAACTTGACTGGTCTGCAGAAAGTCAAGTCCTAATCCCAGCTGAACACCTCTGGTGTGTCTGTAAATGCAGACCTTGAGCCAAAAACTCATCACCAAACAATAATGACTTGTACATACATATGGACAAATGTATTGGGACACCCCCTTCTTTAGAACAGAAAAAGGCACTTCCTAAACTGTGGCATCAAAGACGAAAACATAATTTGTGTATTTAAAAATTGTATTTCCATCTTTGCTGCCACAGTTTTGGAAGTGTCTAAAATGATTGTACGCATATGTACATGTCATTGGTATTTGGCGATGAGTTTTTTTGAGTTTTCCCAATACTTTGGGCAATATAGTGTATGTTTGGTGCGGTAGGGGACCCAACCTCATATTCTTTCATAGGGCCCAAAATTGCTAGCGGCGCCACTGCATACAGGTGAAACATCCAGGGCATGTTTCACTCCAAGTCACAATTAATTGCAATAAAATATTATGTCACAGTTACATCACAATGCAACAAATCTCAGTGGTCATAAAAAGCCCTCAGAAGCATCATGTCCATTCAAAATGAGGAGGCATGTTTAAAATTAATCATAATATTTATTATTATTTAATTACTTATTAATATATTTACTTTTTATGTATTTTATTATTAACAGAAAGAGTTATTAGACAGACAGACAGACAGACAGATAGATAGATGAATGTACCAGGATGGTTATTGGTGCCCCCTCAAAAATACAGCATTTTCATCCTATAAAATATATACTTTTTGTGATTTTGAGGTAACATATGACCCAAAACCAAGAGATTCACTCACATGCATGCAAAATGACAAGTTACGTGTAAGCGAGAGGTAATGGGACATACGTAGGTGGGTGGAGAAATGGGTGGTATGTGCACTGGAGGAGGAGAGAAGAGCAGACGAATGAAGCGTTCAGAGAACGTGCCAGTTCATGTGGAGAGAGACACTCACAGCCTGAGCTTTGAAGCTCCTATCAAAGGCTGCTGGATTCAAGTGATGGCAGCAAACCAGACAAATCCACCGGAGTCACCACTGTGACGAGACCTTGCAGTTAAAGCTCCTCAAGACCTTGGAGTTACAAACACACAGATCAATTTAACAAAACATGAGGGTCACTGTTAATGGTCTACACTCCCACACAAAACCATTTGTGAGCTCTGAATGAAACGCACACACTGTACACAGCACCTGTCTCTCAGACGCTCATCCCTCTATTATCAAGAGCATGGAGCACTCTATGTGTTTTAATAGAGTAAAAACACAAAAGAGGATAAATAAATGCATGAATGGCTGAAAGAGGAAGCAATAACAGACATACTGGTACAGGTATCCGCTCATAATCAAGATTCCCCTCTGACGCATTGGCTTGTCTATCCACGCATGACTTGTGGCTCCAAATAAACAGAGCGCTGTCACTCCACACCTCTCCCAGACTCTTTCCAAATGCTCTTCCTCCTAAACATCACTCCCTCAGTCCTATTATCCTCCCTGCCCGATTCCAACACAATCTGATGCAGAAATGCACACAAATATCATCTGTGTGAATACATATCAAACAAATCCTAATAAGAGATCCTTCACTGATAATGAAGGGGGAAAATTCTTTCCTTTTTGAAGTGATGTTTTAAAGCGGATAGACAAGCGAGTGGTTGAATTTAAAAGCGGAGAAGCGAGGGGATAGAGATGTGGTTTGAAGTTCTTGTTCCAGATGCCAGTGAGAGCGAGGGAGTGATAGACGGTGAGAGGAACGGGAGGAAAGAGAAGAGAGTGAGCGGTGCACAGAGACTGGGAGAGACACTTTGGGGTCAGTTGTAATTTTAACGTGTTAAAGAGTAAGAGACGATTCTCTTACTCAGATGATTCTCTCAGCCTGAACTCTTTACACAGGGATGAATTTTAATACCTTAAACTGGCTAACAGCTTATCAGTCTTATTCTGATGGACAGTAAATTTAACTTTTATCCCTATGAACTCCATATTAAAGATGTTTGGCATGGTATAATACACTCTTGAGAATTCAATTAGACAGTTTGTACAGATTGTTTCATGTCAAGTAAACATTGACATACTACATATCTTAGGCCTGTGAGGCATGAGATGGGCCCCGCCCACAAATGTTGGCATCATGCACAGTCATTTGTATCAGGGTATAATTATTCATGTTATACTGTCTAATATGGATATACAGTAGATATATATGGATATGGATATGAATACAAATATATATTTAGGAGGATGTCTCCAGAAAGCACCAGTAAATAAAATATTTATTAAAGATTTTTAAAAATTAAAATAAAAAAATTATATTGTACATTATAATGATTCTAAATTAACTTGTAGAATACAATCTTTTTTATTGTTTTCTTTTCTTTTTAAAATATTTCTTTCATTATTGTATTGTTTTAATTTTTTTCTTTTTACATGTTTCTACATTCTACAAGTGCTACACTAATCTATCACTTTTCCTTTAAATTAATGCCAGATGATAATCTCAATCTTAAAGTAGGTTAAAAAAATCTTCCCAAAAAAATATTGCAAGTGTGCAGTTCCTGTCATTTAGAAAGCGTAAATCCGGTGAGGTACAGCAGGTGTACCTCTGAAGATTTTAACCAATCAATGAGTGACATAAATGAGAGGGAACTGATTGTATTTCTCCAGAACGAAGCTCCGAGCTAATAACTGTCCTTCACATCAAAGTAAAGCAGTTGGACTAGCAAAGGCTCCTGAGGCGTCTTTACACCTCCACTCCATCATGTCAGTCAGCTTGTGTCTTGTTTTTGGTTCGCTGTGCACATGAATCAATAATCAAAATTCTTTCAGCTAATATGCTGTTTCTGGGATTGTGATTGAACGCTGGGAGGGCCCCCCGCAGCCGTGCGCAGTGCAAGCAACTGGAAAAGCCACACAATAGTCTAAATGACTGGTTTGGATACTTCCTCTGCTGTGTGTACAGCTCACGCCCCCGCTGCTCAACTTTGGCACAGTTTCAAGAGACACCGCAAACACATGTGGCAATCAATTCCCACCACATTCCACGATCTAATCAGATTTCTTTCCGAGGCATTCATTAATCTCTAAACTGCAGATAGATCAACTGAAATATGATCACGTCAGCAAACTCAAAAACTGCCTGTAACAATGTTCATAAGTCGGGAAGAAGGAGGCAGGAACCGGCGAACACTCAAAAGAAACTTTAATAATAAAATACACTCAAAACAGCGCGACAGCCCCTCGCGGACGACTGTCGCGCACAAACAAAACCAAAACACAAAATAAACTCCAGGCCTGGTCCTCTCTCGTCTTTCCCTGTCGTCACTCCTCCTTTGTATCCTTCCGGAGCTCCTCCGTGAGACTCGAGACCGGTGAGTGGCGCAGGTGTCGCGCATTCGCAATTACTCCACCGGCCTCGCTCTGTTCCCACGGCTCTCGGCCCCGCCCCTCTCGTTACACTGCCTTACGGTAAAGGTTAGATATATACGGAGCAGCTTTTGCCTCATTTTGTTTCAGGACACAGGAGAAGGCAGCTGTGCTGTGATCTATGGATCAGTGTTGCTGTATCAGCTCCAATTCACCGCTCGCCCAGTGCAGCGAGAGTCCGACCGTCAGCTAGGCCAGACGTTAGTTCCACTCTGTGGAGCAGCACTGGGTAATGATGTCCAGACAGGTGAGGTCCGTATCAGTAAACACATCTTTGACTGACCTAAATGTGAAGCACACAGACTCGGCTGCCGGTGTGGCAGTAGATCAAGAGGCCCACTTTTTTCCTACTTCAATTAACTTTACAGGAGCTCAGTGTCAGAGCTGGGATCAAACCACATCTTTTTTGGCTAAATAGCGGTGCTGGAAAAGGCTGCAGGCTGTGACTATCAAGATCTGATTTAAGATCTCACAAGGAGTTATAACTCACTGTTAAAGAGCAAGATTGCTATCGGTGAGTTTAGCATAGATGGGGGAACAATGTTAGACCTTCTTGGCCTCAATCATCACATCATCAGCATACTCTTCTGTATTTGCCTCCTCATAATCAGCATGTCTAATCCTACAGATTCAGTCAGCTGTTCGCAATGTTTAGCTTATCTTTTCTAAAGTTCATTCCTCCACAATCCCTTTAGCAAACAACATGGTACATTTTCAAGGTTTATCCTGATGGTCCTGTAGAAGCAAAGCACAATTTTCACCTCATGGCAGAAATGTGGCAAATAAATTACATGTTCTCCCTGTGAGTCTCGGCTATTTACAGATAATGCTGCAGAAGAGTTTACACTTCTTTCCCTTTCATCCTGTCTGATACTGAGGGGAGAATCTCATTTTTGTAACTCCCAAAATATGTCAAAGGCTACCAGCTCTGTGGGAATGGATATCCCTGTTCAGGAAAAAAAAACAAGTCTGCTGGCTGTGAATCGCCATGCTGACACCAAACAATGATTCTTTATAAATGAAACATGAATTTTATTGGCTATTCTAGATTACATTAAAACTAGGCTAAAACACACATACATACACACACACACACACACATATACAGCTCAGAAAATTTAAGGAATGAGTTAACGGAGTTGCATGTAGTTTTCAAAGTTCTAACACTCGTTTCCAGAATTCACAAAGCAGAGGTTTGTCTTAAGTTTACTGCTTAACGCAAATCACCAGTTCAACACCGATTTCAGCAGATAGGAGCTTTGTTTGTTTACTTGCATTTTGCTTTGGATGACAGCTGAAAAGCGGAGTTGTATTCCCGTTGCTGGGCTTCCCGGCTTTTGATTGGTTGCTGGTCGGGCATCTGGCTGACGTAGTTTCTGGGAATTCCCTTCGGAGATTGGTTACTGCGATGACGTCAGAATGGCGTCCCTTTTGGGGAAGCCCTCGTTGGGTTGGTTGGATGCCGGGTTACGACTTTAAGTTCTTTGAAGATTTCAACTGAAGTGTTTGAGTTCTGGATTCTCGCTGTGCGATGTTATGGCATGGGAGCGCTTTTGTCACGCTGTTACCAAAATAAAAGCCAGAGGTCTTGAGCGAGAGAGAGCGAGCGGTGTGAGAGCCTTCTGTCCATTTTAAGCAGGCTGACCACTGGTCCGCCCCATGGCGCGATCTTCCAATCGGACGCTGTTGCAGGACTTAGCCACACCCTGTGTGGTTCCTTTTTTTCATGCACAAGTCACATGCCCTCGTGGGGTGTACTTCTGGAAGTTTCAAATAACTTCTGATAAAAGTCTTATCACCAGAGAATGATACATAATATAAAAATTTCACTAACACCAATGTTCGGCGAATAAGACAAGCTCTCACCCGATATTAAACTTCACATATCTTACACGCATACTAAATGCTTTGTCTGCTAAAACAAGTTATAAGGCAAATATTAAAATATCATGGTTTTCAATATATATAGCATAACACATACAGTGGATACATTTTCACTACTTATGAGTTTCAAACGATTGTCTGTTAAAATCGTCATGCAAGGTTCTGTTTCTTTTGTTGTGACAAAAGGAGTTTCAGTCAGGGCAGGAAGCAAAGTGTGTTATCTCTTGATTGGATTAATCTTTAATCACTCCTCTGAGTAGATGACGACAAGACTGGCAGCAAGTCGACCCAGAATATTGGAATCATGTGCTGGGTGATTAGCAAACCTCATGATGGCTGATAGGGGCATAAGAGTAGTGTCCGTATATGACAGAAATCCCTACAAAGGTGTAGACAGGTTAGAGTTGGTTTGGTGCTGGCCTAGCTGATAATGACAGGAAGTGGCTAATTTCCTTCATTATGTGGTCCCTGATATTTCTATTCAGCGATAGAGGTCTGCACAGGCTTTAAACTGAAGCCCGAACTCGACCCGTACCCGAGATCGTCTGACCCAGCCCGACCCGACCCGACCCGACCCGAGCGGCACAGTTCAATTTAGAGCCCGAACCCGAAATCTTTTTTTTCCCCCACAACGAATAGTCAATTTTTTAAAAAATGCTGTATTTCACGATTGCATGCAACGGTCAGTAAACAAATACATGTAAAGAAACAGAATCATTAAGGCTCGGCCAGTTCACAAGGCAAAAGAAAAAACACTTACCAGTTATGAAAGTTTATGAACATCAGGTGCCTCGGTCACATAAATTCTGCCAAGTTTTTTAATGGTTGTATACGACAAGACGATAATTCTTCCATCGTGCAAATTATGGTCATCTTCGTCAGTTAAGGCTCATTAGCATTCGGCCTGCTTTAAATCAGACACAGAGATGCAGTGCGGTAAGATCGCATTTATTTGAATTAATTAATTATATCATTTATTTGAATTAGCGAGAAAGAGAGAGAGAGAGAGAGAGAGGGATGAAAGTTGCGTGTGTGAACCTGCGTCTGCGCGCCTCTCTCTACAAGCAATGAGGCTTAGTTACTTCAAAAACAGCGATTTTACCCCCTCATTGCAGAGAAATATAAAGTTGAGAGTCAGTAGCCTGTCTAAGCTATTTTACTAATAAAAGTTTCCGTGCCGTGTTGTCGTGTGCTATAATGTGTGTGCGTGCGTCTATGAAAGCAGCGTAGCCTAGCCTACTGCATATAGTTTTAGTTTAGCTATAAACCCGAGCCCGACCCGAACCCGAAGCTATTCATTAAACATTAACCCGAACCCGACCCGAAACACGAAAGTATTTCGGGACCCGTCGGGCTCGGGTCGGGTAGCAGACCTCTATTCAGCGAGGATGCATTAAATTGATCAAAAGTGGCAGTAAAGACTTTTATCATTTTACAAATGATTTCTATATCAAAGAAATGCTGCTCTTTTGAACCTTCCGTTCATCCTGAAAAAATGTGTCACAATTTCCACAAAAATATGAAGCAGCACAACTGTTTTCAACACTGATAATAAGAATTGTTCCTTAACCACCAAATCAGCACAATAAAATGATTTTTGAAGTATTTTGTGACACAAAAATAGATTAAAATAGAAAACAATTATTTTAAATTGTAGTAATATTTCACAATATTATTGTTTAATCACAGAAATGCTGCCTTAAAAAACATCTTACCGACCCCAAACTTTTAAGCGGTATATAAGTAATTTTAGTTTTTATTGTTTTATTAATAAGGGTGATTATAGTAATTTCATACATTTCTAATTTTATTGTCATAATTTTGCACATTAAAACAAGGTCAGAATTTAAATATAATTAGCATTTACAATAAAGAAACACAATAATTATAATATTAATATTAATTTACTTCTCTTGGCTGAAAAGGTTATAAAATCATTCATTAGATTCTTTTATATTTATCAATAACTTTTAATGTATACATTATTTCAATTTAATTTCACAAAAATTATTTTATATTATTATGTTTTATAAAAATATAAACTACCATACAATGAAAACATGTTCAAAAGAGAGTGTCTTTGCTCAATCAGTTGTCGATGAGTCGATGACTTTACCACCACCAGTCTGATTCAAACAAACCTTTCAGTTTTATGAACCAGTCCATCTGATTCATTGAAAAGATTTGACTCTCATAATGATTTGTTCATGAATCAGTGTTCTCTCCTAGCTAATGGACCAGTGAATCCACCAGCATAGACTTCATGATAAAGCTGTTTAATCTGGTTAACACATGCAGGTCTTTCAGCAGTGATAGCAGCAGTCTGGCCTGGGGAAAATTCTAGGAAAAGCTCTAAATGTAAACATTTCCTCTTTAAACTGAACTCAAAGCTTTTCAGAGCCCATCTTCTGCTTTCGCTGTCACTGCAAGTGTGTTTGTGCAGAGGAAAGAGATAAGAGAGGCGTGCCACCCACCGCTGCGGTGTCTACTCGACGACAGACCTCTCTGTTAGTTGGTTTGTTTTCGTCTCTAGTTGGTTAGCTCTGTCCTTGATGTGCTTTGCGCAGAAGCACCCAGAGCCTCCGCCGCATCAGGTGCCGCTCTGATCAAAGGCTGACGCGAATGCCACGCTCCTCCCTCTCTCTTCCGATTGCTTTTCATTCCTTTCTTCTTATGTATGTTTATTTGCATCATCCTATTCTCTTAGACACACACTACGTTTCAGGCCTCTTAACTCCCATTTTTACCTTATTTCTTTGTTCACAGACTAATCCTTCTTAAGAGAAAATATCACCTTTGAAGGGAAAAACAAATGTGGTGGTGCAAAGCACATACTGACGGAGGTTACAAATCTAACAACTAAAGGCCTCAACAAAGATGATGATTATAAAGATAATTATAAAGTTTTATTAATTGTTCCAATTCTATGAGAACAGGGAAGTCCTCACCATATCTATAATAACAACTTCACAGAGGAACGATATTGTTGAAATCATTTCCAAAACAATTTTTTCCAGCTGATGGAACAATAATAACATTGACGGCCAATCAAAATCCATCGGCTTTTAAAGCCCGTTCACACCAAGAGCAATAATAAAAAGGATAACTACAATGTTAAATATATCACATCCACACCAGTGAACAATAACATTGCGTTTCTTATAAGTGCATGATGCAATTGTTGTCTGTTGCTTTAAATGCTCAAGCTCTTAAAGTCAGGTGGATTCTGATTGGCTGTAATGTTTTATCATTCATTAGCTACAAAAAATCGTTCTTTGTTGATATTGTTTCTCTATGCGGTCACCGTTATAGTTGTGGTGTGGGCTCTGCTACTCTTTTAAATGTAGAATTATTTTTAAAACTTTCTCATAATAGTTATCATCCGCTGTGTGAATTGGCCTTAAGACCATTTTTCCCAAACCTGCATGTGGCATCATTTCTGCAAAATGATATTTGCTTTGCTTCCTGCAAGTTTTACAACATTTTAAAAGACAAACAGTGTTGCTAAAAGCACATTCAGTTTTATCCAAAACAGATGAACATGAATCTGTCATTTTATTACTCTGGCTGTACGTATCACAGTAATTCATAAATGAAATGTCCGCTTAGTGGCGCTAGCGATAAAATCGTATTTGCTGGAGGAACCATGCCATTTTAGCTTGCTTCTACATATCTTTGAGTTCTTTTATCGTGACCCGTACTCACGGGACTCATACCTCAGTGCTTCACACCGCAAGTGCAATGATGTACCAGGTGAGCTACCAAGCAAGTTTACTACATAAGAAAATCCATATATATGGAGTTGGTTATGTGATGTGAACATCAAAATGTATTTCTTTAACAAATCATGTACTATGGTAAAAGCATTTTGAGGTCATTACATAGTATTGTGCAAGGAATCAATCTCTCCCGTGATCATAGTTGGTGTAAAAAAAAATAAAAAGTTGTTGATGTTTTATTTCCACTGGTGTTTATCTCAGCTAGAAACTACAGTATATGTATAAGTATGATTTTTGAGTTTTGCAAAACTCTAGGCATGCGTTTCCAGTGAGCCTAGGTTGGTTTGTCCCTTGTACGCCTCAAATCCCCTGGAATTCTCCTTGACAGAATGCCTCAACGTCCCTCAATACGTCCTTCCCATCGTCCCCAAGTGCTCACCTCAGCAATACATACATTATTATGAGGACTTCTGTCAGCTACACAATAGAAACATCCTTACTTTTAATCATAGCCCCAGCCAGCTGGGAGAGAGCCTCCTTCACCCATCTACCCTCTTCCTCCCTTCTCATGTTTCTTCTTTTTTTCTTGTTCTATCCATTCATCTCCCTCCCTCCCTCCCTCCCTCTCTACCTCTCTCTCTCTCTCCCAGAAGTCGTAGTGATGAATAGTTCAGTGCTGGCATCTGATGCCCACCAGCAAGAGGCAAGGCCCTTTTCAACAGCTCTCCTGGATCAGGAGGGGAAAAGAGATTAATTAATCCGGCAGACTGGGAGGCAGGACACTTTGGGTATAGAGTTTGTGTGTGTGTGCACAGAGGCTGATGAGCTCTTTAAATAAACGCCACAAGGGTACACACCAGAGCAGCCAGAGGCAGGGCATATGAGATGGTCCTTGACCTCCCAACACACACACACACACACACACACTCCCAAACTGTTTCCTCAGAGAAACCTGCCTCACAAACCCTCAGTCCACCACTGATTTTCAGCCCAGACTTTGGGGGGAGGGTAATTTGCCTGGGTTTGCTCTTAAATGCACACCGTGCCTCTGCGCACCTACATTACCACGCCATATGATACTGTACGGAGGAGGTAAATGATGTCATCATTCTGACCGCTGCCATGTCCTTCAGACCAGCTGAACGAACCTGTTTACCTGCCGCTGACGGGGTGGTAATGCTAGGAGATGTCATTCTTTACAACAACAACAACAACAACAAAATGCCATTACAGCCTAAAAATCCACTACAGTGATGGTGTCAGATGAATCTAATATATTTACATAAAAATCCAAAGGGTGTAAAAGAACATCATGGTACTGTAATATCATGGTACACTATTAGATATGATAGTCAGTTAACCAAAAGTTTCATGTAGTAACATCTAACTCTCACTGGTCTGATTTTAATAAACTGTACATGGCACTTTTTACTATGCTAATCAAAAAGTAATAATACATCATTTTGATAAACCTCTGTGGTCTGGCAAATTATTCAGTGTCCAAAATAAGTCATTTTGAAAATAACTGTTTGTCCAGTATATTGTAATTTTTGAATGGGGTCTACTAAAAATTACCGTTTTTTTTTTTTACAAAATATCTTCTTTTGTGTTTCACAGAAGAAAGTAAGCCATACAGGTTCTAGAGTGACATGAGTGCAAATGATGGCAGAAGTTTCATTTTTAGGTGTACTTTCTCTTTAAGAATGAATGTTTGAATGTATAAATGACTTTATAGAAGGATCAAAAGTACTGATGCAATATCATAATATACAGGGATATACAATGGTAATATCATGGTACTACTAAATAAATAAATACTGACAAAGATCTCATATATAAATATATAGCATGGTACTTTTTAAATAAATATTTTAAAAAAATTTTAATTAAATTAATAATTTATATAATTAATATAAGGATCTGTGGTACTGATGAAATATCACATATATAGATATACAATGGTAATACCATGGTACATTTTAAATAAATATAGATAGAAGGATCTATCAATATTGATATTGATTGATATCGCTATTCAATATATATTTATTGATATTGGTATTGTATTAATGTAATATCACAATCCATGGTTCTTTTTAAATAAATAAATATTGATAGAAAGATCTAAAGGACTGATGCAGTATCACAATATATAAATATACGTTTGGTACTTTTTCAATAAAAACTGTTAGTAAATAAATAAATAAATAAACTAGTATAATTGTAACTTAGGTTTAGTACCTAAAGTACTAATTGTACATATTTTGTATCATTGCTTTTTGTTGTTGTTGTTGTTGTTGTTGTTGTTGTTGTGGTGCCTAGAGAAGCTGACGGTAGTGACTTGACAAATAATGGCCCTTTTTATTATTTTGCAGATGCAATTTTTCATATCCAGATATTAAATTAAATTTATATATCACAACCTAACCACTGAAAATACTATTTGGTGTTTTTACTTGTCATTTAGCAGATGGCTTTCATCCAATGAGACTCACTCTAGACTAATTTCACAGACGGTCTCATTGGAGCACCTGTGGTTAAGTGCCTTGCTCAAGGGCACAATGTTTATAGAGCGGGACTGTGATCTAACAGGAACTATTGAGTTTCTGGGTCATCTTACACGAGACTGAACCAGCAACCAAGTAGCTCAGATCATTAACTATTTGGGTACCAGCACATCGCTGGCAAACAAGGGTCTGCGGCCCTAAAATTTTCAACGACACTTAACAGAACAGGTCTTGTAATCCAGGCTATGATGTTCAACAGAGATAAAGCTATAGCGTCTCCTCTGGAGACACAGGAAGAGACACAAAGGAGAGGAGGACCTGGGGAAAACGGAAGGCAGGAGTGGAGGGAAATTCCCATCTGTCTCCCACCCTCATGGATGAGTGCAGTGACCCAAATAGAGGGGACGGGAATAGCAACAGGGTAAAGGAAGAAAGGAGAGGAGGAGGAGTGCATCAGAAAGAAAAGGGCAGATAAGATGAGAGATGTTCTTCCTTCTTTGCATGTCTTCTCTTGGGCATATCATCAAACAAGATCCACAGAGAGAGCTGAAGTACTGAAGGCAGGTAGGCATGAAATAGACTTGTGAGGGGAAATAGACATATTTTACACTGGTCAGTCAGTGCATACTTTTCAAAAAGGTTTTAAATAAATAAAAATGTTGATAGAAGGATCTAAAGTATTGATGCAATAACACTATATATATAGAGAGAGAGACATTACGATTGCAGGCACTTATCCAGATAATGGCCGCTTTTAATTATCACTTCCAATTATTACAGCTAATGCTCATATATTGGAGTATAAACGAGTCAGATTTATTAGGGTGTCATTTATATTGGTAGACTCAAGATCGAATCAACAACAAGGGCTGAAAGTCTTTTGGACAAAAGCAGTGAAGACATCTCGCTTCAAATATTCTGATAAAATCTGCAGACACTGTGGCCTTGATGAAAAAAATGAAATGAAACCTTAAGTTTAAACAAACAAGGACAAGTACACCGCACCGGATAGGTCACCTCAGGCCTCGGCTGCTGGATAATTGGATTTGCGATTCAAAGGCAAAGTCTTACTCTTTTTACATTGTGCATTTCTTCCTCACCTCTCTTCCACACTCTTATCTGCTTTATTCTTTTGTGAGTCTGAGCTGAACTTTTCATCATGTAAAAGCAAATAAAAAGCAACGCATAATAAGAACAGTGGAGAAAAAAGAAAGCTGCTGTGTCCTTCTAAGAAAGAGACAGAACAATATAGCGTTGATGTTGCCAGTATAAGGAAGTGAGAGGAAATTTGACAGATCCAAATATCCAATATGCACCATCATACTTTGATGTCTCAAGAAAACACATGAAACCCACAAGATCAGAGTGCGCTTTCTGCTATAAGATCAAGACAGGGATGGGTTTAGAGGATGAAAAGCTCTAATCACAAAAAGGAAAAGCTAATCTTATTATTTTCAATGTTGAAAATGGTTGTGAAAACCATGATTTGTTTTTGATTATCTGATGAACAGAAAGTTCAAAAGAAAAGCATCTATTTTAAAAAGGTTTTTTTTAAGCCTTTACGGTCACTTTTGATTAATTGAATGCATCCTTGCTGAATTAAATGATTAATTTCTTTAGAAAAACAGCTTACTAAATCAAAACTTTTAAAAGGCGTACTGTATTTAATATTATCATATTTAAAATGCATTGCAAGTATAAACTAGAATTTTCTTAGTTTAAACAGCTGATATTATTTAAAAGTTAAAAGTAACATTGTCATGTTGGAAGGTAACTTTCCTTCCCATTGGCAACTTTCTGGCAGAGGGCAGCAGATTTTCCTCAAGAATTTAACAGTATTTTGCCCCATCCATTTTGCCTTCTATCCTGACAAGTGCTCCAGTCCCTGCTGCAGAGAAACACCCCCAGAACAGGAGATCACCACCTCCATGCTTTACTGTAGGAATGCTGTTATTTGGATGGTGAGCTGTATTGGATTTCAGCCAGACATATCGTTTGGTGTTGAGGCCAAATAATTAAATTTTAGTTTCATTTGCCTCAGAACCTTCAAGGTGTGTTTTGGCAAAGCTCAGTCGTGACTGCATGTGGCCTTTCTTGACGAATGGCTTTATTCTTGCAACCCTCCCATACAAGCCACATTTGTGCAGAGTTTGTGATATTGTTGTCACATGCACACAATGACCACTCTTTGTCATAAATTCCTGCAGCTACTTCAGAGTTGCTGTAGGCCTCTTGGTCACCTCTCTGACCAGTTTCCTCCTGGCTCTTTCATCAGTTTGGAGTGACGTCCTGATCTGTGTTGTACCAAATACCTTTCACTTCTTAATAATAGCTTTCACTGTGCTTCTAGGCATTGATAATGCCTTTGAAATTGTATTGTATCCATCTCCTAACTTGTGTCTGTCCCTCAGTTTTATGCCTCAGTCCTTTTGACAGTGTCTTGTCACCCATAGTTGATTGTTTGCTTCAGTTGCACTACCAAAGACTGAAATGCTCCAGGAAAGCTATTTTCACACTGAGCAAATCAAAATGAGCACAGCTGATCACAGTTGAAAGTCAAATGGCTTTGTGTGCAATTGAGAAGGTGATTAGCTACACCTGATTGAGTTTACAAGGCATTTTTAGGAGGAGAGGGGGTAATCCTTTTTCCAACTCAGTGATTCTGTTTTTTTATTTATTTTTTTTTTCTGACATGTTGGTTTTATATCTTTCGCTCGGATGTTATAAGTTGTTATAAGAGTAAATACTGCTGGACAAAACAAAAACTGTATCCGTCTCCATTTCAGGCTATAAAGCAAGAAAATGTGATTATTTTAAAGGGGGGATTCTTTTCTATACCCACTGTAGATAACGACTATGCAGAAGATGGCAAAATGAATGAATGTTTGCTCGCTTCATTTTTGTACTTTGTATTTTGACATTTTTGATTAATTTTCAAAGCCACAACACAGATGGACACAACCATCTATTTGTCATGACTGTAATGCAAAGGTTCAATAGAATTCGGGAGTCACTTTCCACGAGCAGAAATGAGATATAAATTCTCTCTGCTGCAGTGCTTCAGTCACACTTTTTAGGAAAACGAGTGAGTAAACAAATAAATACACAGTTTGACCAAACGTCATTAAAAGGGTGGTCTGGGGTACGGTTCACTTGTGATGTGAATACAATCGTACTAAATCACGGAAATGAACCGTACCGGAGTTTGCATGAACCGTACCCCAGACCACCCTTTTCAGGCAGACTCGGGTACGGTTCGCGGGTGCACACCCAAGTTCAGAAAACAACGTTCACATTATCCAAACGAACCGAACTCTGAGGTCAAATGAACCTGGGTGCGCACCAAAAGTGCTAGTGTGAAAGCCCCCTAAATTGTTACAAAACAAAACATTTTAACAAGCAGCCATAATATTTTTGTTTTGTTTATGCACCTAATAGAGTACCCCAAAATGGTTAAACTGTCAACCAAACCAAAACTAAACTAAACTAAACTAAACAAATAACAGCTTTATGGGCAGCTTAATGAAGAGAGCCTCATCCTCTGGTTTTGCTGCTTTCGGCTGAAAAGAACGTAGCCCCTGAACTCACAGCCAATATCTCAGTCTGACCCATTTGTGCACGAACCACAGTCATGACCCAATGGCTCTGCCAAGGAGTGTCAGAAACTGCACACACAAATGACCCATGAGGCCAACTGAGTATTACCAAACAGGAAATACACTCATCAGTTATGGCTAAATATACAGTGAGTGTCTGTCCACCCACAGGTCCAGTAGGTTATTGTAGAGCTCTCACATTGACTTAATGCTCCGTCTATTGATTCTGTTCTCACTGAGAGCCACATTATCATTATCATTCACCATTGTTAGGTCTGGTGTATCATTACAAGAGGCTTCAATGATAATATACCAGTTTTTACAACATAACAGAAAGAACACTGCTATGAATATAATAACTGTAGCCTGTCTGTGGTTTCTAATTACAGTCATTTCGGTAAGAAACAGTCAGTCTAACCAATAAAACAAGTGACTTATAAAGTCATTATTGGAGCGTACATCTTTTACATGGGGCAACAGCAGATTAGGATGAGCATGAGGGCTTTAGCACCCCCTACAGGAAGAGTCTGACAGGAAAAAAGCAAGGAAGCCAAGAAAACACAAGGAAAAACCTTCACCATCCCTTCCTTTTGAATTTCCCCTTTGAAAAAAGAGATGGCTAATAAAATATTTATCACGCCAGGCAACCAGTTTGTGTCAGGATGAATACATCTCTGACATTAAAAGCTCAGAGGTGGAATAGAGAGAAAAAGGAAAGAGAGTGAAGTATATAGGATTTCATTGATGATGCAGAAGCAGTGGGGGTCAGAGAAGTGTGGGGAGGAATGTAAGAAATCAATGTTAAAGACATGGAGAAAAAGAAACGAGGGAGAGACAGAGGAACGCATGAACTTTAATCATTTAAAGAGGTTAAGAGAAGGTTAAGAGAGCGTGTTCAAAGATTAAATACACTAAACGAAGAGTCCGAGACACAGGAGAATGTTTAGGGAGCAGCCAGAGGTGTAGTAGAATTCAACTCAACACAAAATAAACAAGCTAGACTTGACTTCAAACCATAGCAAGTAAAAAGCAGTGCAATACAAAGAGATATGTTTGAGCCAACCTTATAAAACAGACAGGTTCGACTCTGAATTCCAATTGGATGACACATGTTCAGAGTGGCTGTGGTCTCATGCTTTATATTAATGCAACAAGTTGCTACATAGTTTGGTCAAAACAAATTGCATACATTTAGGACAGGGGTGTCCAGTCCTGGTCTTGGAGAGACAAAATCCTGCAGAGTTTAGCTCTAACTTGGCCCAACAACATATCTATGTTGAAGATTCTGGTATCTGAATACCTTGACTACATTGGTTCAGGTGTGTTCAGTTGGGGTTGGAGCTAAACTCTGCAGGACAGTGCCCCTCCAGGAGCAGAACTAGACACCCCTGATTTAGGAAAATTAATTATATTACTTGGAGGTTTAACTTTAGATATTCCACTAAGTTTAAGTAACTTTGCAACCACATTTCAACTACCAGTTATTAGATTAACATCTGCTAACACTTTATTGTGATGTCCCCCCCAACAGACATTCTCCTGTCTATTCTACTATATACATTCTACTGTAAGCAACTCTGCAAGCACATGTCAGCTTATTATTAACCCTAACAGTCTACTAACACTCTAATTAGAGTTGGCTGACATGCAGATGCAAATTTACTTATAGTGAGTAGAATTTCTAAAGTGGACTTTCGAAATAAAGTGTAACAATTATGAATTACAAATTTGAATAAATACATATAATTATAGTATTTTTGTATTTTTCCCATATTTATATTACCTTCTAAAATCAATAAGCCATGTCCTTGCATGAATTTTTGCTTTATGAAACACCAAGTCCTCTACAACTTATCAGGAACGGTGCCATCATTGTATGTACATTGTATATTATACAACATGCAATAAACATAAAAAAAGATTATTGTAATGTTTTTCAATATTGATAATAAATATGCATGATTAGGGGGTCACATACACCCCCTAAATCTATGTTTAAGTGTGGTAGGACCACTGTTGCTGTCCATGGTGCTGAATCATTTGAAACGTACACCACCAGCACACACACACCCTCCTCTCTCTCCCAGAGATGTGTGTGTGTGTGAAGGAGAGAGAGGAAAACACAGTAAACATCATTGCACGCTGACAGTCAGTGCTGTCTCTTGCTGTCTTCATAACACCACTGACATGGCAGATATCACTGAAGTGAAACTGACGATCCCAAGGACGCAGGGGTGGGTGACACAGCTAAAGGCATCAAACCTTGTGAGTGACAGGCCCTCGCTATGAATGCATGCCACCTAAAAGCCCTACATCCGAGCCCTGAGCGACACACGAGTGAGCCAAAGAACCAAAAGTTCAGCACCCAGCGGGAGACCATCCCATCTCTGTCTTCAGATGCGCTCTCATGCATGGATTCAGAGCGCAGCACTATCTATGCCTACAACCCCAGCTGCACGTCTGCCACTGACACTAACACACACTAACACACTCTAACACACTCAAGAATTGCAGCCTGTCACAATGGGCCATTAACCTCCTATAGGGGAATCCCAAAGACAGAGCGAGGCCGAGCAAGAGTCAGGCCATCACCAGGCTAAGCTAACAGGCTTCCCTCATCGAATTCTGCCTCAGGGGGGATCTCTGTGGCACTGCATTTGGCAAGGGGAGATAGCGCTGCTGGACACAGGGGACCAATACTGTGAAAATATGTTTGAAGTGCCTGGAGGCTCTTTCCTACAGTGCTGACCCAATACAGTTTGCAAGTGACAAAAGGTCTGCGACAAGGTGGATGCATTGTTTTTCACAAATATGACAAATGTCTTACATATAATTGGTTGGGTTAAAAACTAGCCCTGGTAAAACATTGGTGTCCCTATCTAAAAATTCTTAATATAAAATAAATTATTGTTTTCTGACGACAAGGAGTAGCAACTCTGACAGATCCATTTAAAGTCAGCATGAAATCAAAATTATTTACTTTTATAATTTAGTTTTTAATTGCTTTAAAAAAAGAAATTAATACTTTATATACATCTATAATGTTAAGATTTCATATATGCTGTTCTTTGGAACCTTATATTAATCAAAGAATCCTGAAAAAGTATTTCATTACACACAAAAGTACTAAAAAAAAACAAAAAACAGCACAACTCTTTTCAACATTGACCAGTAAATCAGCATATTAGAACAATTTCTGAAATGTCATGTGACACAGAAGACTGTAATGACTGCTGAAAATCCAGCTTTGTATTAAAATGTATTATAATAGAAAACAGCATATATTAAAATATATTAAAATAGAAAACAATTTATTTTATACTATTTATAAAATTAATAGAAAATGTATTTAAAATTGTAATTGCAGACTCAAGAACAAACTTTCCAGAATGGAATCCATGGCAAATAAAATAATTGGCAGGCCTCAGAACCAATTAATACAACTTTATGTAGAAAGGAGAAAGAAGGCGAGAGTTATTCTTGCAAATAGCTCTCATCATCTATTCAGCCAGTTTGAGCCCTTGAAGTCAGGTAGACGTTATAGAGTTCCTCTAGTAAATAAAAATCTGTTTAAGAGGTCCTTCATCCCAAATGCAATTAAAATCATTAATTCAGCAAGTGTTTAATCCAGTAGTGAGTAAGGCATGAACTCTATCTTTTTATTCTCTTTTATGTAATGTGTGCAACGTGACTTAGTGATTGTGATTCTATTTTACTATGTATGTTGTTACTAATTTTGTTGTGCTGGTGAGCCAGACAATTTTCCACTCAGGTGGACAGTGAAGTTATACAATACAATAATATTTCACAATTGTATTGTTTTTACTGTTTTTTTTTTTTTATCAAATACATGTAGCCTTACATCATATTGTTGTCACACCACAGAAGAGGAGATTCAGAATTCACAGTTCAAAGGGTTTATTTCCAGAAATGTAGAATCAACAACAGGTAAGACATTTAACTTCTGTTTATTGAGCGAGCCATGGCAAGAGCTGATGATGAGGATAACGACGAGAGAAACGCAGTCCAGGGTGAGAAGTCAGGTGTTAAGGTGTAGTAACATTTGAGGAGACCAGACAGTGAGTGTGTGTGAAGTGCTGGTATATAAAGGAAGTCCATGATAAGTGCATACAGGTGTGAGTAATTAGAATTCCGGTGATTGCGATCGTATGGGCGGAGTGATGGGATCTGGTGTTGGTTGGTTATGTGACAATTGTATATTGTAATTTATTTCTATTAAACTAATTATTTAATTAAAAAAAACAACTTCATAAAAACTAAATGTAGTCTTCATAGCATAAAAGACTTCTTTCAAAAACATTAATTAATTTTACCAACTCCAAATTTTCTAACAGTGTTTCACAGAAAATGTCTTTTGAATCTTTTTTTTTTTTTTAAATGCTCCATCTTTTAAATTACTCCCTTTTTTTGGCTTGATGCCAGCAGGCAACTGGTTAATGTTGTTCAATAGCCAATCTCACCAATAGTTCACACAATAATTTAATGCTGATGGTAATGTTAGAAAGTTTACAGCAATAATAGTTAAGAACTTGAAAAATAAATTCTACCACTGTAATATTTTATAACTTTCAGCCTCCATGTCACAGTGTTTTTTTCACAGAGGCAAATAGTCCACGACAATCTACTGTAAACTTCAGATATGTCCTGCCATATATTTTTTCTTTTTAAAAATCCATAAATATGTAACATTACAGGAGTAAAATGGGTTGTGAACGCTGTTTCATGTTGACTTTAAAAGGATATTTCTGTCATCATTCACTCACCCTCAAGTTGTTTCAAAACTGTATGAATTTTCATTTTGGGGTAAACTATGAGTTTAAGTTGAGAAGGGGAGAGGAACAGGAGAGGTGGGGTTGTAGGAAAGTGAGGACTTGATACGAGTGTAATTGATGATATCTGAAATTCTGATGACACCCTCCAGCAGAGCCTGGCAGGACATTTGTCTCTGGTTGAAAATAGAAATCAAGAGCAACTCTGTAAGATAGAACAGCTGACAGAACACATTATACCGCACTATTGTTACAGATGCACAATTTCAGCCAACACTGTGTTCTACATGTCTGCAAAACGGTCAAACATGAACACTTCCAACAATGCCTCATATGCATGCTGTCACATATTAATAAAAGAAAAATGCAACAGGAGTGGACAAGGCCATTCAGACTGCCAAAATGCCAAAATAATCTCTTATATCAAAAAAAGATCAGTGCAATTTGTGAAGGAAATTTAACTGTTGCGTGCCTATGCAAAACTCACTGCCACGTGTTGAATCAAAATGAAAAGTATAAGTAAAAGTAAGATTTTAAAGAAAAGCATTACAGTATAAACTGTAAATAAAGATTTAATCGCTCTCTAATGACATACACAGCCAGTCTTAGCAATATCTCCCAACAGAGATCCAAGAGATCCGCTGCATTTTCCCCACCTGTCCAACTGAGCTCTAATGAGGCCAGTGAAATATCAAACTCAGTATGGAACCAAACACATTCCCATGTTCGCTGTTTCAGTTTCACACACTGGAGAAAAACAGCAGATCAACAGATCAATACTGCCTTCAACACACATCCATTTTGGTACCAATTATGTTTCGGAGGCACTTGGTGGGTGTTATTACGGCCGGCCCTTTGCTAAGGCAAAGCTCGGTAATGTAGTTTGTGGGGTGTGAATAGATGTGAGGAATATAGTGTTACGTAAGACTCCGAGAGGATGGCAGAGAGGCTTTTGTAATTATGTTGGCTCGCTTTGATCCAGTCAGTCAGGCCTCCCTGATCTTGCCACCTGTTGGAGTGCAGATCCGTCTGAGGTATAGGTTAATTAGACGGGCTGGAACAACCTCTTCTCCAGCAGACAGACAGAAAATGCACACAAATACACACACACCATCACACACATGAAGGCAAAAGTTACTGTCAGGTTCATCCACCCATAAAAACAAACACACAACCATACCCACACACAGGAAACGGGCCCAGCAGCACCTGTTTGTTTGCTCTGGCCCTGCTAGACTAATTTGAGATGCTCACTGTACTTGCATCTGTCTAACCAGCAGCAGCCGTCTGGCTCTATATCACAGAGTACAGCGGCGCTGAGAGTTGAGTCATCCTCTAAATCCGAGGATACACCCGAGGATACTTTTGCCCTTCTGCATAAGTTGTGTGTGACTGTCACTGAGCCCAATGTCCTTGGTCACAGCAGGACCTTGGCATCCTGGCACTCGACTGGGACACACAAATTCAAAGACATCCAAATGCACAAATATTTTTCTTGCTTCTGCTTCATTTCAAAATAACATTCACAAGGTCAATCAGAGTCAAAACATGAACGCACAAATGGATTTGCATACTGTATATACAAATGTGTATATTATGTATTATACATAAAGATTCCCACATATTGAATGAGACCTTGATAGGGATGGGTGAAGAGAGAAGAATAAACACGAGTGAGCACATGACCCAGATAGCAAGATGTCAGGAATTTAATGTATGAATCAAAACTGATTTCAAAACAAAATATTCTAACTGAACTAAAACTGAGCTGAATTGTGGCCTCTGTAAGTCCAAGGATAGAATAATACTGACTGGGTCATTTCATAATTTTCTTAATTATGTAGTGTTTCCTGAAAGGTCCACTCATAATGTTTTTAAATGTGAAAAACATATTTTAGACATTCATGACCATTTTATACTCTCTTTCTTAAGGCTCATGTCAATTTCATTGTGTAAGTTCAATAGGGCTGGGTTTTGACACAAATTTTACGATTCGATTAGATTTGATTAGATTTTCATTCACAAGTTTGCAATTCGATTACCGATTCGATTCCATTCATTATTGATTATTTTGGATAAATATCAGGTACAGTACATGCCAAATTTTCTCAAGGAAAAAAAAAAGCTCTCAACTAATGCTGTAAAATATATATGAGAGTCAGTTGGTACTACATTACTATAATATTGAAGGTTAAAATTTACAAATTTGTTACATTTTTTTTTTGTTTTTTAAATAATAAAGTTACAATTACATAATAATATTTCTACTTCAATTAATTTGTTTGAAATATGAACAATGGTGGCTGTCATAAAAACTTGATGGATTTATTCAAACATAAAGTAAACGTATGGTATAAAAATGTAAAAAATTTAAAATATATGGTGCATATATTTAGCAAAATACCCCTCTCTATAGTTTATTTTTCTGTCTGACTAATGAGTTTATGGTCACCAAATATGTTTTTCTGAGGTAAATGTGACGTTACGTGACATTGTTTGTTTACAAGCCATTATACTGACGTCTTTGTGCGGCTGAAACACTGATTGAGCAATTACATGAGACAGGATATGGCTTGTAAAGTTATACTCTTTCTTTTAACTTACCTTCGGATGTTTAGTCGTGTTTATTTTGTGCTGAAACTGGTATTAATGTGGAGGAGATGATTAGTTCACGTCGCGCTGCTGCATCTGTTGAACTGAGGCGCTACAGCGATCTGTCACTCCACATTAAACAGCGCCAAAACAGCATTTATTGTTTGAATACTGCAATACAATGAAAATCATTTGAAATCTGAGACTTTGTTTCATATTAAAAGTACCAAAGCACAATGCTTATTGCGATTTATTGTATGGGAAGTACCCTTCAATTTTCCGTCCATTAACTGAAAACAGGCTAGACTAATCGATTCTTGGGATTTAAGAATCGATATTGTACCGTAAAAATAAGAATCGAATAATATCGAGATATCGATATTTTTTACCCAGCCCTAAAGTTGAATGTGTAAGTCTTTCAAAGTACACTGTACATCATTTCCACAAAAATATTAAGCCATTAAGCTGTTTCTGCTAATCTCATGTTAATCTTGAGTACCTATAGAGTAGTATTGCATCCTTCTTATTTCTGAAGAGTTTTTAGTTTTATCAGATTTATAAAAGACATATCTCTCAGAGAACAGAGATCTCCTGTAGGCGTGCCTTGGGCTTGAGTTAAAGAGTCACAAGCACATGCGTAGTGGTCATCTGCAAGCTGTGACATCGACAAAACAGGAACAAAAACTTTATTGACTTAAATTTTATTTAATTTGCTTACAAAACATTTGTCAATACAATAGCAACATTACTACAGCGAGAATAAAAGTTACGCCTTCTTTCTTTGCCTGAAAATTTGGGTGGCGTTATGCAAATCTTCCCACATCGTGACGTAGACATGTGGGGGCGTGTTAGAACGAGCCGTTTTAGGTAGGCGTGGTTGACTCTTAACTTTTATAAAGAATATCTCTTTGGATTTGAGACTTTAGTCTTTGCAACTTTTCAGATCTTCTGTATGCACCAACAGCTTGTAACGCTTCAAAGAGAAAGGAAAAATTGAAATCGCATCATATGACCCCTTTAAAATAGAAGGTGTGACAGCCATATGGATACTTCATAATGAGCTTTGATTATTGTCTGTGGTACTGCCTCTGTCCTTAATGAGGATGACAAATACCAGCCAACTATTTACTTGACCATGGGTTGAACATCTCCCAACACTCATCTCCACTCACACACACAGAGCCCAGCAATCAGGTCATTAAAACACTCAGAAGATGCCAGCAAATGACATAGACAGACACACAAAGGCTCTCAACTGCAGTTTCGCTGTACAAACAACAGCCAATTAGGCAAAGACGCAGATGAATAGAGTGGATAGAGAAAGAAGAGATGAAACAGACATGACTCAGAAATGACTGGGAATATTTCAGTAGTGGTTAAGATACAACTATTTATTAGTCTAAGCCTTAGATGACACACTGAGACTGTTCACTACATGGTGTATACTGCACAAAAAAATATCAAAGCTGGCTGGAAATGAATTGATTACAACCAACTTAAGGCAATTTTTTGAAATCAGGCTGCATAGCATTATATCAGGTGCATTATATTATATCATCTAAAATTATTATATTATATTATACTATATTAATTATATTATAAAAATTTTGAGTCTGTAAGATTTTTTTATGTTTTTGAAAGAAGTCTCTTATGCTCAACAAGGCTGCATTTATTTGATCAAAAATACAGCAAAAACTGTAATATTGTGAAATATTACTACAATTTAAAATAAATGTTTTCTATCTTAATATATTTTAAAATGTAATTTATTCCTGTGTTGCAAAGCTGAATTTTCAGCATCATTACTCCAGTCTTCAGTGTCACATGATCCTTCAGAAATCATTCTAATATGCTGATTTGATGATCAAGAAACATTTCTTCTTGATATCAATGTTTACTTTTTAAATTAACTAGTAAACTTTTTCAGCTGAAAACAAATTCTAGGAACCCCTGCTCTGTGTGTTTAAAAGTAGACACAAACATAGACACACTCATGTGTGCCCTCTGAGGGCACAGGTGTGTATGTGTGTGTGAGGTGTGAAGTGTGAGAGGTGTGTACAGTGACAGATGGAGAGGGGCTGGTGGGGACAGTCCACAGGAGCAGGATGGACTGAGCAGCACGGCTGACTCAAACAGCAGAGACGCTGTGGGGCACGGAGCTTTTCCCTCACACCTACAGGAGGTTGAAGTGCTCTCAGCCAATCAGAGAGCAGGTGAGAGGGGGGAGGGACAGGAGACAGGGTGGAAATAAATTAGGGGCTACCTGGCAACAGCCTCATAACAGATCCCCTCTCAACATGAGATAGAGAGAGTGAGAAAGAGAGCCAGGCAAGAAAATAGAAATGAGAGAGGGAAAGAAAAAAGAAGGCAAGAGAAAACCAAAGAAAGAGGTTGTAAGAGAGAGAGGTGCATCTGAGGAAGATGACTAAGTCATGGCAGTGCTGAATGCTTGAGGGTCTGAATTATTCACCCTGCAGGTTAAAAGAGTAAGCGTCCATTATCTGTAGACTCCATCTTCACATTCAAAGACAGCTGGAAAATACCACAGAGAGAGAAACTGTGTAAAAAACAGCAAACATATAAAAGGAACAGGAAAAGTGTGAAAAAGAATTAAACATGTGCGAGACATACACAGAGAAAGAGAGGAAGCAGGAGGGAAAGAATTCAGGATGAAGTAGGTTCAACAATTAAAACGGCATGAACTCCTGACCTTCCTCTGACTTCTCACCATTTAGCATTACATGGATGTGAAAGACCCGAGGGCCGCTGGGGAACCAACCCAACACATTCAAACACATCCAGAGATGTTAAAGGAATAGTGAACCCTCATGTCATTCCATACAATAAAGAAAGACACCAAAAGCAGCCTATGTGACTTGTGCACTGTATTAAAAAAAATGTAATTCTATTGTATTTACTGTCTATGTCTATTGTGAATTGTGCTTTGATTGTAAACATACTGTTATGCAAAAAAAATTCAGACTTTGTCTGACAATAAGGTTTCTATCTATCTATCTATCTATCTACAGTGCCATGCGAAAGTATTAATTTTTTTTACATTTTGTTATGTTGCTGCCTTATGATAAACTTCTTTAAATTACTTTTTTTCCACATCAATCTACACTCCATACAGACAAAGCAAAAACAGAATTGTCACAACTTTGTAAATTTATTAAAAATAAAACACTGAAATAAGTACATTGCATAAGTATTCAATTCATTCATTAACTAAATATTTAGCTGAAGCGCCTTAACAGTCTCAAGTCTTTTTTTGTTTGATGCAACAAGCTTTGCTCATCAGCATTTTGCAATTATCTGCCATTCTTCACCTCACCTGTTCACCTGTTACGTCCGGGGACGTAGTCTCTCTCTCTCTCTCTCTCTCTCTCTCTCTCTCTCTCTTAGGTGACTCCGCCCTAATTGGACGTAAAAGACGCACCTGCTGATTCGTCCCGGGAGATCCAGCATCTTTTGAAATAGTGGGATCGGAGGAGGCGGAAGCCAGAGAGAGAGAGAGCAGAGCTGTTGGTAGTGTTGTGTATCACGTCTCGTTGTAGCCTAGTGTGTGGCTTTTCTTTCTTGGTGTTGAGAATCTTGTTGTGCATTCTCGTGATTACTTAGTCCTTTATAATTTTATGTTACCCACTGTTTTGTTGTCTAAAGCTATTTTGTTAATTTTCTTTCCTTGTTATTCCTGTTAAGTTAAGTTGGTGAGTGTGCCGCTATTCTTCTGTATTTTGCAAATACTGCGAATGGCGTGTCTCTCCACCATGAAGGCTGTAGGGATTGGGTGCCGGTTTTCTTTATTGTAAATATCGTTTTCTCCTGTTTTTGTGTTAGCTAGGGAGTTAGGGAAGAATGCTGTCATTTGTTTCCTTTTCTTTCCACATAGACTAATTAGAGTCTTGGGTACAGGTAGTGAAATGTTTTGTTTGTTGTTTTGGCCCTGATCAATCCTGAAGGGATAGCCTGGTTATGGTGATGCTACAAATGAAACTTAAAAAGGAAAAATAAATTCACCAACACAAAGGTAACAGCGGTTTCAGACTTCTTTATTTATGTTATTTTCCCTGACCCTAGACCAGGGTCGTAACACACCTCTCAAGCTAGGGCTGAACGATTTTGGAAAATAATCTAATTGCTATTTTTTTTACCAATATTGCGATTGCGATTTAATATGCAATTATTTTTTAAAGCTCTTTATGTTCTGTATTATTCAACAAAGACAAGCTATAAATCATTGTATAGTATGACCAACACACTATTATAGATAGATTAAACATAAATATTATTTTCTGTAGGCCAGGCCTATATGTTACGATGAAATTAGGTGATGCATGAATTGTTATGAATTACATTTTTATTTAACAACTACAATCACAGTATATTGACTGATTTGTTGAACTTCCAACCTTGTAAGCATGTAATAATTATGTTTAAATAGCCTTGTGTAAACATTAATATGAAAGTCAGTAACAAATCACACAAACTAAAGTAGATTGCAGAAATATAAAACCAAATATGATGCTTTACCACACTACTTTAGGTAATTCAGTCACTGTAATAAACATATGTAAACATGTGGACTGCACTAAACACTGTCTGTTAACTTTAGACCAGTGGTTCTCAAATTTTTGTGGTCGCATAAAAAAAATCTGCCCCCCTTTCCCGAATCCTCATCCCACCTCAGACTACATAATTTCTTTAAACATTATGAAAAATGTATGCTTTTTTAATAAAAAAAAAACCTACAGGGAAAAAAAATACCTGCATCACTTGAAACATTGAAAAATAGCATAGAGAGAATAACTGTTGTTATTATTATTATTATTCTCTCTCTGTTATTTATTTTTTGTGGGTTTCATGCTGTCTGCTAAGGCATAGGACACACACAGGCTTTCCTCCTCACCAACGACATTAAACACCGTGTCTACACCTGACACGAGCAGAAAAATACAGTAGAACCCATTATAATCAGTGACACTGTGTACACTGGATGCGGCGCGACATTAAACTGATGCCTTGTTTTATTTATGACATACTGACACAAAGTTCAAATGATTTGCAACGGTCGCTTTGTCGTGTACAGTGTAGAGCTGTTTCGGCGCGACGTGACAACTGTAGCGTCCGGTATAGACACAGTGAGTGAAGCCGAGAGCAAGATATGCCTTGTCATAGTTTCTGCATTTAGCTTTTAAATGACCAGCACCTGCCTGGGTCTGTGCGACTTCATCTATGGCTTTTCTCTTCGCTTTCACAAACCGATCCATCTCCCATTCTAAGTTACGTCCTTTGGCTGTTTACTGTTTTATTTATTTTCCGCTGATGGCCCGCGCTCGACTTGAAGCAGCGCTGCTTAGGGGTGTGTGTCATCAAAGCACTGCGAGAGCTATAAAAGAGCGCGGACGTCTCCTTATGCTTTCTCTCGCCGTACTTTGATGTCATACACCGATCGATCTTCAAGTGGAACACACCTCTTTACTTTCGCGTGTCACGTGACCGAGCGTAATCACAGCCTCTGCGATTGAAAAATCGTGTTTTCTCATATCGAAATATTATCGCAAATGCAATTAATCGTTCAGCCCTATCTCAAGCTCTGTCAGGTTGGATGGGGGCAGATGCACATTTTCAGTTTTCTACAGAAATATTTTATTGGGTTCAATCCCAGGCTGTGGCTGGGCCACTCAAGGACATTCACACAGTTGTCTATAAGCCACTCTTGCTGTGTGTTTAGGGTTATTGTCCTGTTGTAAGGTGAACCTTCTGCTCAATCTGAGGTTCTGAATGCTCTGGACTGGGTTTTCATTAAGGCTATCTCTATATTTTGCTGCACTGAGCGTTTCTTCTACTCTAACGAGTCCATCAGTCCCTGCTGCTGAAAAACAGCCCCACAGCATGAGGCTGCTACCAGCACACTTTACTTTTGGGATGGTACTCTGCAGGTGATGAGCGGAGCTGGTTTCCTTCAAACATGGTGCTTAGAATTGAGGTTCATCAGACCAGAGAATCTTGTTTCTCAGAGTCTGAGGGTCCTTTAGGTGCTTTTTTGTAAATTCCAAGTGTGTTTTCATGTGTCTTAACTGAAGAGAGGATTGAGTTTGGCCACACCGCCATAAAGACTGGATTGGTGGAGTGTTGCAGCGATGTTTGTCCTTCTGTAGATTTCTCCCATCTCCACATATGATCATGGAGCTCAACTAGAGTGACCATCAGGTTCTTGGTCACCACATTAACCAAAGCCCTTCTCCATCAATTGCAAATCCAGGAGGCCAGCTCTAGGAAGAGTCCTGGTTGTTTCAAACTTCTTCTAACAGAGAAAAATTTTCTGAACAAACCTGTTCCTGAGCTCTACAGGCAGTTATTTTGACCTCAGGGCTTGGTTTTTGCTCTGATATGCATTATCAGCTGTTAGACCTTTTATTAAGATGTGTGTGCCTTTCCAAATCATACCCATTCAAATGAATTTGCCACAGGTTAACTTCACTTGAAGTGTAGTATATATATATATCTACGAGCAAAATGAATGCTCCTGAGCTAAATTTCAACTGTCCCAGATAATACTTATGCAATGGAATCATTTTAGTTTTTTATTTTTAATAAATTTGCAAAGATGTTAAAAAGTGGAGTGTAGATTGTTGTGGAAAAAAACTAATTTAAAGCAGTTTAACATAAGGCAGCAACAAAACCAAATGTGAAAAAAATGAAGGGGTATGAATACATTCGCAAGGCACTGTATCTATCTATATCTATATATATTCTGAAGCCTTCTAATAGTGTTGTTTGAAGAATAGACCAATGCACTGAAAATCTCACCCTCTGTGGTACCTACCGAATCTCATTTGTTCCAAATCAGCATATTATGATTGGACAAACCTCTAGTAGTGAGTCTTGTATATGATTTTCAGTGAATAATGACTTCAATTTTTTATCTGTTTCTCACACAAAGTTATCATATGGCTTCAGAATACAAGGAATATAGCGCATTAGTCACAAAAAATGCCTTTATTAGAAAGAAAGATGGGAGGAATGCCACCAAATTGGACAAAAAATGGCTCTGCACAATTAAACTAAATCTATTAAAGCGGTCACAAATAAAGTGAAAATGAAAAGTGTTGACTGCAGCATTAAATTTAGATGTGCTCGTGTTGTTTCTTTTAATGCGTTTTTACAGCCAATCACAAATGATTCTATGAGTTTATGAATGCAACAGCCAATCAGATTAGTCATTGATGAAATGCCGGAGTTTTGTTCAGTGCATGCTCACTGAATTCTGCAATTCTCTCATCATAAACATCACATGTGCATACGCTGCCAGTAAGAGAGTCATTGCAGTGTATACAGCTTTATTGAATGTAATGGGAGTTTTTTTTTTTTTTAAGAGTGCTTAAGCTCACTCTAGGCTGAAGTAATAATATAGATACTGTTCTTTGACAATGTACTGTAAATGTTCTTTGCTTGCTTTCTGTATATAATTTATTCACTGTTTGAGCAACCTTGGAAATGAAAGCATTGTAATTAGTACATTACAATGTTTTTATTAAATAGTTATCATATTAAATACGAATTTAGTCATATTAAAAATATTTTATGACATGAAACCGATATCTGGTACTTGCCTAAAAAGTGTTGTGTGTTGCTTATTTCTTATCAGTCTAACAACAAACAACATATGCTAAAACAGCAAGCACTACAAAACGCCAAAATCACTTTTTTCCCTTTTTCCTTCTGTTAAAAAAGAGGGAACGGATAAAAAATAAATTAATTGGTTAAAATGGGACAGTGGTACACAGAACATGATTTAAGCTGACCTACAGAGCAAACACATCAACTGAACAGTGAAAACGGTGAGTGTGTGTGTGTGTGTATGACTGTGCCCCTCTTTAGAGGACTCTAACAGTGTGTTCAGCATGAGTAAACAGTTGATATGGCTGGACTTACTCAATTATTAATACAAGACAATTTCCTCGGCTTGCCAGAGCAGAGGATCCGATGCACAGCAGCTCACCCTTGACCCTGACAGCAACTATCCCTCACTGACATCTGCCCACACGCTTCAACCAAGAGCCCTTCATTCGTCTTAAATTGCCATAGCGCGTATACTGACGGCCTTGTGTTTCAGAGACTAATACATGCTTTCAAAGTTCAGAGGCTTACTTCCTCATTATTGCTTGTCATCAAGATTATCCGTGACAGACTATAGCAGGAATAACTAAAAGGATAAGGTTGCTTCACAGTTATGTGCTGTGAATCTGTTTCTAAACTGATGCAGACCTATTGCTGCAAAAACTGTGTGCAGTGGAGTCTAAATTAATTGAATGAATTTCAGAAGGTTTTAGTATTTTGTTTTTCTGTCTTTTTTTATGACAACAGCACTCAAGCTGCATGAACTCAACAAGTTTGTTTAAAATGCGATAATCATGTTCTCCAGAACTTAATGAAGATCATCTGACTGTCTGTACAAAAACGTCACTAATTTGACTGTCACAAACTTGACCTAAAAATAGCACATAACCTTAAGAGTAGTTTACTCAAAAATTAAAATTTGCTGAAAATGTAGCCATCCTCAGGCCATCCAAGATAAGTTTGTTTCTTCATCAGAACAGATTTGGAGAAATTTAGCATTACATCACTTGCTCACCAATGGATCCTCTGCAGTGAATGGGTGCTGCCAGACGGAGAGTCCAAACAGCTGATAAAAACATCACAATAATCCACACAACTCCAGTCCATCAATTAGCATCTTGTGTAAATCAAGTGTAAAGCTGTGTGTTTGTTAGAAACAAAACCATCATTAAGGCTTTTTAACTTTAAACTGTTGCTTCCGGGTCAAAGTATGAATCTATAATCTATAATAATGCTTCCTACAGTGAAAAAAGTCCATCCCGTTATCCTCTCACATCAAAATCTACCATTTGTTACTATTTTTTATTGTAAACAGTGCTTGATCTGTGAATATTTATCTCCTGATTCAGACAACATGACTTTTTCACTTAAGCAAGCAATGTTATGGATAGTAGACTATCCAGAAACAAAGTCAAAAAATGTCTTAATGATGGATTTGTTTCTAGCAAACTTGCAGCTTTTCACTTAAAAAAATGTTAATTGATGGACTGGATTTGTGTTGTGGATTATTGTGTTATCAGCTGTTTGGACTCTCATTCTGACGGCACCCATTCACTGCAGAGGATCCACTGGTGAGCAAGTGATGTAACGCTAAATTTTTTAATAACTCCAAATCTGTTCTGATGAATAAACAAACTCATCTGGGATGGCCTGAGGGTGAGTACATTTTCAGAAAATTTTCATTTTTGGGTGAACTATTCCTTTAAATATTTCTTGTTCACTTTGTCATAATGCTTAATGTTTTTTTTAACCCTAAAACATTATTTTTACTTCCATGTTTAAATTAGAATCTACATCCCAGATTTTCAATGAGGCTTCAGACTTTTAGACCCCACTGAATGTATTTCCTAATGCCCCTTTTCCTTTTGATTAGAAAAATGCCCTGTCTCACTCCTGCCTGTCTGTCAGTCATAACCCTCCCTGTCTGATTGTTTTGAGAGAAGAATGAATTATAAATGAATGGGTGCTCAATCT
This sequence comes from Sinocyclocheilus grahami, assembly GCF_001515645.1. Lineage (NCBI taxonomy): Eukaryota > Metazoa > Chordata > Actinopteri > Cypriniformes > Cyprinidae > Sinocyclocheilus > Sinocyclocheilus grahami. The sequence continues at coordinate 1,654,357 of NW_015505202.1, read as the reverse complement.
GGGCAAAATCAATACTAACAAGGTCCAAGTTAACTGTGCCGGCACGGTGCTTTCCCTCAGTCTGCCATCCTGCCATACCGCACACACACACTGATCCAGTCTACAGAGACATCTCACCCTCTTTGCATGCAAACTATCAGCAGGCCGGACAGCAACTGAGCCCTTTCAGCAGATAATGAGGATTGCTTTTCAACCGATGCGGCTTTTCCCTGCAATAACATTCACGCTCATAAATTAATGGAGAGAGCATTAAATGCCTCCTCCTCCACTCCTCCAGCGATCCATCTATCGGTACAGGTGGCCGGCGCTGTCAGTCGGACAGAGGGGTGGGAGGGGAGAGTGACTGAGCGTGGCAGAACCTCCTTCATCATGCCACTTAGCCTCACAATTCCACCCAGGGATCTGCACTGCCGAGACGGGGGATTGATGAGAATCTCTCTAAGTCCCTCTGTTCTCTTTCCCCACCCAAACATTTCTCCTCACATCAGTCCATCCAAGCAGAGAGACCCTCACTTACCCTCCTGTTCCAGCTGCCCCAATCTCCAGGGCATCCCGTCCCCACTTCACAAGCTCCTGCTGGGCTGACATATCCTCACAACATGTTCCCATCTTGAATTATTCACCTACACTGCTAGGGTTCACAAACCCTGCCATGAACGAACAGGAACAATCATTGTTTTAAAGCTGAAGGGTTTCTGCTGAAGGATTTCATTTCTGTGCCACTAGTACTATGAAATGGTATTGAAAAAATTATGACATTTTCAAGAGGTTAGGTTTCGGCTGGTTAGCATGGCCCTGTTTGCTTATGTTGATAGATGCAACAATATCAAATAACAATTTTCTCCATTGACAGCCACTCAAAATTACCTGTGTATTGTGATTGAATACATTTTTTTCAAGCAAAACATATTGCTAATATTTTATTATATAACAGCAGAACAGTAGGTGTGATTTTTCAGCGCCTGATTTTAAAATGAAGGTGGCAAAATAAGCCTGTTTACATAATGACTCAGGACAGAAAGTTGAAAATTGTCACTGAAAAAAAAAACATTCAGAAATTGCTAGTAAATTTCACAAATAATTACAAATAAATGGCAAGTAACACACTGATTTAAATGTGAAATTGTGAAATAAAAAGACTGAAATAGTTGTTGTTGCTGTTGTTGTTGTTTTGTAAAATACTCCAATGATCATTTTTATTAACTTCAAAAAAAAAAGTGTGTAAACATATTACTGTTTTTGGAGGTAGAAACCTTGAATAAAGTTATAAGTGGAACTCAGAAGGAAAAAATATATAAACATATTAAGAAATTAAATATAAAATTAAGCAAAAATAAATGTTTAAAAAATTTTTTTTTAAATTGACCAAATAACAGCACATGAATATGAATAAAATTAACATAAACATAAAATAATACAAATTAAGTTACACTCATGACATGTAGTCACATGACATTCACGGCTCAGGTGATTGTTCATAACCTCTTAATGCTCCTGCCAGGTTCTTTTGAGCCAAAGATTTAAATCAGATTATAAATCATATACTTCTGGCGTGTCTCACACCAGCCCAGTATGGCGTTGTGATGATAGGAAATGCTAACAGACGGTGTTCCACAGCTATTATAAAGACTTCTTTGGTTGAGGCAATGTTGTTGGTCAGGGATGCCAAAAAAAAAGAAATGTTCCGACAGCACCACTGTCTTTACACGTGATTTTCAGGAACTCAACCAACAAACGTCTTTCTTATAGGTGTCGCTGCATAATATGCTTGGACAGGACAAATTATTTTACCATCAGAAAAAACTGACACACTTCAGGTTTAAAAGTCTGGCTGCCTGCCGAGGTTAGCAGTCATGAAGTATTGTTTCTGCGGCTTTTTGACCTTGATGGATGGTTTGAAGCAATAGTACACTAAATTGTAATGTAAACACATTTAGAAGCATTGACTTTGTCTGCAGGTGATATCTGGTACATCTGACCTGCCGATCTTACTCCCACATGGGCCGAGCAAAAGAAGCCAAAAAGGAAGACATGGAAAAGCAGTGAATTAGAGTTAGATAAGTCAAGCTCTTCCACTCTGCTCTCAGGTCTTTGACATGGCTGTGGCGGAGTTGCACACGTTCCGTATTGCATAAGCTGCTCAATAATGCAGGGCACTGAATGAAAAATACATTGGCCTTGACTTTGAATGCACAGGCGTTAGTGGGGCGCCGAGAGCCTCATGAGGGCAGGTTTAAGATGACAAACACAACCTCTTACATGCAAAGGAACGAGAGGTTAAAGAGAGACAGTTTCGGAAAGAAACAATGATTTATGTATTTAACGGCTGGTTTTGTGTACGCCACAATTTCAGATCTGCTGTTAACTGATCAAGTCTCTTTATGAAGGTTGAGACGGTGACAAGACTTTGAACTGAAAGCTTCATTGACATTCAAGTCAAAATATATTTTTCAATCTCACACCCACCTTCTAGAATTTTTACCAATTTTAAAAGGACATCACACAAATATTGCAGCACTGGAAGAGCAGAAAGTTCTAAAAGACAGGTTAAAAAAAAGGTAATTTAAAAGAAACAGCACATTAAGGATAAAAAAATAGTTGAGTAATTGGAAATAAAAATAAAAGAAATAAATAATAAAAGAAATACATTGTAAACAAATTAATTTGTTATATGATTCTAATTTTATATGATTAGTGAACAGTTTGCAAACTTTAACAACCTTCATATTATATATCATATTATTTATATAATTTTTTTAAATTTATATTATTATATCTATATATATATATATATATATATATATATATATATACTATGGTTAAATTGAACCTTAAACAATTTTAGGATACATGTACTGTGCATTGTAACATCACATCTTGCACAACCATCTTGTGTGTTCTAGAGTCTTATATTGTCAAAACATTGTGAAAAATGTGATTTAACTTGTTGCTGTACACAATTTGTGCATTAAAGCCAGGGTTGATTTCAGTGAGCAATTTCCAAAGATAAAAAAGCGTTTACTTTTTACTTTTGAATACTTATAGTTCACCCAAAATGACAATTCTTGTGCGTATAGAAAATAATCACCCCCCTTTAAAATAATCACATTTTGTTGCTTTACAGCCTGAAATGAAAGACGGACACACTTTTTTATTTATCCAGCTGTATTTACTCAGAGCAACTTAGAACACCCAAGTGAAATATATAACACCAACATGTCAGAAATAAAAAAAAACAGAATCACTGATTTGGAAAAAGGACCACCTCCTTTACTCACCCAAACTTGTTGTGAACCCTGCCCCGTGACTTTTATTAATAAAATAGCTTAGATACTGAATTGCTACATATTCACTTGGTGTTGAGGCCAAATAATTTAATTTTAGTCTCACCTGCCTCAGAATCTTAAAGGTGCGTTTTGGCAAAGCTCAGTCATGACTGCATGTGGCCTTTCTTGACGAATGGCTTTATTCTTGCAACCCTCCCATACAAACCGCATTTGTGCAGAGTTTGTGATATTGTTGTCACATGCACACAATGACCACTCTTTGTCATAAATTCCTGCAACTACTTCAGATTTGCTGTAGGCCACTTGGTCGCCTCTCTGACCAGTTTCCTCACGGCTCTTTCATCCAGTTTGGAGTGACGTCCTGCTCCAGGGAGGGTCTGTGTTGTACCAAATACCTTCCACTTCTTAATAATAGACTTCACTGTGCTTCTAGACATTGATGAAGCCATTGAATTTTTTTTTGTTTTGTTTTTTGTATTCATCTCCTGACTTGTGTCTGTCCACAACTTTATCCCGGGGATCTTTTGACAGTGCCTTGCCACCCATAAATAATTGTTTGCTTCAGTTGCACTACCAAGGATGTTCCAGGAAAGCTCTTTTCATGCTGAGATAATCAAAATGAGCAGATCACAGCTGGAAGTCAAATGGCTTTGTGTGCAATTGAGAAGGTGATTAGCTACACCTGATTGAGTTTACAAGTCATTTTTAGGAGGAGAGGGGGTGATCCTTTTTTCAACCCACTGATTCTGTTTTTTTTCCTGACATGTTGGTGTTATATCTTTCACTTGGATGTTATAAGTTGGATGATAAAACAAAAACTGTGTCTTCATTTCAGACTGCAATGCAACAAAATGTGATCATTTTAAAGGGGGTGATTCTTTTCTATACCCACTGTACGAGTTTGGTTAATCTTTGATACACAAATTAAGACATTTTTAATGAAACCTGAGAGGTTTCTCTTCCTCCACTGAAAGTCCTGGTAACCTGGTAACCTAAAAGATTCAAATAGATCATAAACGGAATCATATATAGAAGCACCTGCATGTCTTTCATGTGACCTTTTGGGATTTTCTAACATTTGATTTCCTGGAATTTCATTAAAACCTCTCAGGTTTCATTCAAAATATCTTAATTTGTGCTTTGAAGATCAACCAAAATTATACGGGTTTGGAATGGCAATTTTCACATTTTTACGTATAATTAAATATGGAAACTTTTTCACTTTAACTCAAGTATGTTTTTAATTTGATAACTTTCCCCCATCCTTCATTTAACTTAAATTTCCCAATATTTTGCACTTCAATCCAGTTTTTTTTTTTAAACAGCTACGAAGAGACCTCCATTTTGTTCAACATCTTCAGTTTATTGTGAACACTAAACCCAATTGGCTTTAATGTGTCTGAGCCCACTCGAGAGGATCCTGTGGTGAAAGAGTGAGTGGTGTAAAGGAGCATTGTTTTCGGGGAGGATGGCAGGGAGCTGAAAGTAGTGCTCAATTGACGGGGTTTTGATGCTACTATTTCAGAAAGCTCTTTGATCCAAATACAGCTCTTGTTTGTTTGTTTTCCATGATGAAATATCTCAGCACGGGAGTCATGCAAGAATTTGGATCATTAGCATAGCGTAAACAGCCACTGCACAGGACAGCACATGGCAGAAAATAGTGACGGATTACTCCTTAATATAATCCGCTGTTTCTTCACATCTACTAAACCGCGTTCTCAAATAAGTGCCTCTATAACCCACCCGTCATGAAGTCTACTGAACTGTGGCATTTATGGCAGCAGATTGTACATTTGTGAGAGATCATTAAGCATAATTACTAAATGTTCCTCGCTCTCCATATCACGGAGACAAACAGAGCACAATCTTACACCTTACGGTGCTGAAAATGACTTTGCGGTTTTGCATGATTAGAAAAGAATAGAGCTGAGTTGAGGAATTGTGAGCGAGATATAAACGCCTTGCACACACATGCATTCATCATTTGCCGAGGTGTGCGGGGAAAACGCATTAGACCAGCCTGTATTAGCACGTGTACACAAACGCTGCCCTGAGATTCAACATTTAACAGCAGCTCTGAGGGAATACAATGTGAGAGAAACAAATCCCATATAACCTACTGCTACATTGATGTTGTGTCACGAGGCCGGAGGAGAAAACCGGCACTAGTGCCCTCCGTAGTGCATATCTATGAGTGGGTGGTGAAGTTTATTTGAGAACGCAAATGGAAAACAAAGAAAGAGATAAAGAAATTGCAACATGTATAATTCATACAGCAACTCGACGGGCCTTCCTAGCGATAACAATTCACAATAAACATGTCTTCATCAAAGTAAAGAAATAAGCCATTGTCTCCAACACTGCAAGACACTGAAAAGAAATACCACACTTCTCACTAAATTGAACTCTTGGAGAGTGGTCCGCTTTTCTTTCCAGGGCGATAATGCGGCCGCTATTGAAGATTTCCCGAGCCACAGTCACAATGAAAATGCAAATACACCCCATGCAGAGCAGACTGGATGCCACACAATCAACAAAGAGACAGCCGCAGAATTTGGGCAAAAGCGTGGTCCAAATCAAACATCAGGAGGGTGATTAGAAACACACTAACCCGACTCTGTCAGGACAAAGCGCATGCTTGAAAGCAAAGCAGGGGAAAATACTTGTTCCTCAGGGGATGCATCCGCAATGTTAAGCCACCGGAATATGGGATTACATCTCAGCCACATTTCTGCGCGCGAAAGATCATATTTTGAGCGCACGAAAATCAATTTTGCATTTAAAATAAGTTTTTGGATGTGTGCAGACCTTCTCTTTTGCGCATGCAACAATTCACTAGCTTGCTCACCTGATGCCTGCCCTCAGTGCTCTCTAAATTGGACAGCAAAATGCTCAGTGGGTCAGCAGGGTCAGTCAAAAACATGTGGAGAAGAAAAGATGCATGTTAACTGCAAAATAATGAGGAATTAAGGTGAAGAATTAGGTGTGAAATCACCCGGAACCATTTAGTCTCCAGCGCCACCATTTTCCAGAACTGCAACCTACCTGGAGTCTCCAGAAGTACAAGGTGACAGGTTCTCAGAGACTCAGGTTAAGTATAGAATCCTTAAAAATGACCCCTACTTAATAAGAATAACATACTGAAGTGTAGTAAAATACTTGAAGACTGCTTTCTATATATATATATGCTTTATAGACAGATAAGTTGAGAGTGACTCTTGAAGGACCAGCACCACATCCTCTTGTACCACTGTTTGAAGAATTTATCTTCCAGAATCTGGCAGTAAGTTCATTTTTAGTCCATCTCGAGATTTTATCTGTGGAAGATAACCTGCTTAATAATTATGCACACCTGAATTTAAGGCGTTTTTCACTTCCAGCCATAGCTTCCAGCCTTCATGAACAATAATATATAGATTATAAGTGATTAAATACAAGATTAATAGTAGTTATTAAGATTGATGTTGTTTGGAATTGGTCAAATATGCTTGGAAAAAAATATAATCAGAATATCAACTTGCATATTAATTATGCATCCACTGTATTTTTCCTCTTCTGCTGTCGTGGTAATGAAAAAAATGTTGTGAATGGTTGTCAAGGCAGCCAATCAGAATTTAGCAGCCTCGTCTCTGATTGGCTGGAATTATGGCATCTTGTAACGCTAGGTTGTGTTGAGAAAGCGAGCCATTGGCATGTAGAGAGCACTGAGGGCGGGCATCAAGGGAGCAAGCTAGTGAAACCTTGCACGCGCAAAAGAGAAGGTCTGCACACATCCAACAACTTATTTTAAATGCAAAATTGATTTTCGTGTGCTCTAAATACTTTTTTCTTTGCGAAACGAACATTTTCTCCACAAAACTCAGATCGCACGCGTGCAAAATGCACTTTTGTGCACTCAAAATATGATAATTCGCACGCAGAATTGTGGCAGAGATCTAAGCCTATACCGGAGTGGGTGACAGACAGGAATAAGCTGGTCAGGGAGGAGCTGAAGGTGTAAATGGGGTCTTTAAACATGTTGCAGAAGGATTTGTAGTAGTAGACTTGCTACATGTGCTTGTGACAGAACTGGGGCACAAAGGAACTTGGGTGTAAGGTTGTAATGTTTGAGATTTCTGGGCCAGAAATGTGTGGGTGGGTATTAGAAACAATCTGCATGAAGGAATATATGATGAGCTGTTGCCCTGGGATGCCCTTCCTCCTCTGTGCTGATTTTCCCCTCAGCTCGCTGTCTCTCCAGAGCTCCCATGGACACTCGGGAGGTCTTTCTCCTCCTCACCATCTGGTCAGGGACGTGCACAGACATTTTGAGGGGCAGGGGCTCAAGTGGAAAAAAGGGCACTTTTCATATTTATTTAAATTTTTTCTAAACAAAACGTTAAATATATTAGGGTTGTGCAATATTATATATATCTCAATATTTTCTGGGATTTTATCGATAACGATAATTAGATGATATTTTGCTGAGTGTGATATTGTGCTGATATTTTAAGGACCGTGGACAGCGGACTCCTAAAGTTTTTGATATTCTGCATATTCCTTGTGGTGATCAGTTCCCAGCAGTGACAGAAATTAATCTTTTCCAATAAGTTTAAATTGATTTTTACCTTTTATGAGCATTTTTACCTTTATAAAGCCATTTTTTTCTATAAGTGTGCATCATCTTTTCGGTCAAATTCTTAAATTGAATCAGTCAATTAGAATAATAAGTCATTTGGTCTGTTACCAGTCCAAAATCAGTACTGACAAAATTAATCTTTGCAATGCAGAGAAAACAAAGAAGCTGCATCTAAAGTGGCATTTAGATGCATTTACACACTGTTTAATGCATGACAGGAATGTATTTAACCTGCAGTTACAAATGCATTAATACCGTTTTGATATTTTAAACATAAAACGTTAAATACTGATATTTGAAATTATTTAAAAAAATGAAGATACTTTAAATGTGAAATTAAAACCGCTAGTAGGTGGCAGCAAGTCACTGTTAAATAAGTGAGTCATTGCGACTGAACCGAATCATTTAAACGGTTGATTCATTCAGGAACAAAACAGCGTCATGTTGCTCAGAGACTCAAATTGGAATTATATTTGTTGGCGAACTAGGCCAAAAACAGTCAGTATTGTGTCTAAAATGTAAGTGTTTTAATATTAAATTCTTGTTTATTGAACTGCTGTATAAAATCAGTACCACATTTGTAATCATGCTATGAAATTATATAAAAATATAAATTTTTGCCCCCATATCTTGAATTTTGTGATCATTCTAAATGCATTTTAATAAACTGAATCATGCAGCGAAAGAACGTGCACTGGTCTAAACTACTTGACTTCCTATTGCCTTAGCTAAACTTTAGCTAACTTGGTAGCTCTCATGAGTCATGTATAGGATAATTAGCTGTAAATTCGAGGCACAGGTAGCTTAGTCTTTTATCACCACTCACTTCCACAGCAAGACGAACACAACTGGAAAGGGAGGGAGGGCTTCACTTCTGCGGCTCTTTGCTCTGTGATGTGCATGTGCCGATCAATGTGTGCTACACTGCTGTGCTGTGCCTGCGCGGAGGGGAGAAAGTAATCGGAACTCGACAGTCTCAACATTTCCCGACCCGACCTGATATTTTGATTTTTTATTTGTTTGACAGGGAAAGCTGTGCGCAAACAGAAACACACACACGCACACATATATACATATATTCTTTTATTATTTTTAAAAAACTCAGCAGAAAAAAGGGCACTTTATCTCGAGGAAGAAAAAGGGCAGGTGCTCAAGCCCCCTTTGATGTCTATGTGTGCACGTGCCTGCATCTGGTAATTCAGGGCCAGACTCTCATCACCTGCTCCAATGCACCACTCTCATTCACAAACACCAGACAAACCGTCTGCCGCCTCGCAATGTCATTACTGTCATAATCAAGAGAGCACTGCTACCTCATAGCTTTACTCATGTAGATGCATGCTAATGTATTAGTGACAATTAGATCTCAATGTCGCAATCATCATGGTTAATGCTCAGATGCGCATTTCAAGTCTAGTAACTTTTCATGAAATTATTTTATACTTGTTTATACTTGTTTGGATCTATTATGCATATTTGATTTAACAGGAATATCAGGGAAAACTGGATTGTCCTTGTTCGTTTGAAAGGAAACTAACCGGGGTTGTTCAGAAAACATCATGGAATTGATGTCACAACCATGAGCACATTAACGTCCATATTCATAAATCAACACCTGCTAACTATTCAGCAACTTGCCCTGATGAATGTCATAATGACCAACACCATTACACAGAACAATCCTAACAGAGGTCATTCACATGTAGGGATGCAGCGATTAACCGGTTTCTCAATTAACCGCGCTTTAAAATGTCACGGTTAATTAATCGTAAAGGCTCCGCTACACCGAGTGTTTCTGTTGCACACAACGGAACAGTTGCAACGTGCACAAAACGAAAACAAAGTTACACTAGCGGTGCGCCAACTTAAAATACTGTGCTTATCAGAGACACGGAGGCTACTACACACACTAGATTAACTATGACAGAGGAACCAAACAGCGATCCTTTATTTCCACCAGAGAAATGCCTGAAGACGATAGTGTGGGACCATTTTAGGTACACCAAGAATGATCAGGGTGTCATTTAAATATTGCCGTAAAAACTGCTGCTAAAGAGCGAATACACGGCTTTAAACTATTTTAATGCACGACGTGAAGGCAAGAAGCTACGGCTCGTTAACTCAGTATTCTGCCCGCTTCAGATCAGACAGATTAAATAGTGTGGTAAGGTCACATTTATTTGAATAATTAATTATAACATTTAGCTACTTTAATTATTCGATCAAGAGAGAGAGAAAGTGTGTGTGTGAACCTGCGTCAGCGCGTCTCTACAAACATGTGAGTTTAGTTAACAGTGATTTTTCCCTCTCCTTGCTGATGAATATGTATAGCAATTCAGTATCTAAGCTATTTTATTAATAAAAGTCACGGAGCAGGGTTCACAACAAGTTTGTGTTCTCGTGAATGTTTGTATGTGTGCGCAGCGCGATCTCTGATCTCACAAACCAAATATAGACATGATTTTCTCAGGCCACATGTAAAATCATATGAATAAAAAATATTAAAATGAATACGTATGGATGACAGTTCAGTTTATTCCCCTCATTATTAATAGTTTCCCCTGTGGGGTAAATAAAGTTAATTGTCCTATATTAATAATACTTATTAACATTGTTATCTATAATCCCTTTTATAGTATTATGCATAAGTTAAAAACCAACAAGATTTTTTTTTTCATGTTTCCAGTTTTCTGCCTCAGGTCCAAAAGAAATGTAAAGAATGTACAAACTGAAAACACTAAATACTTTTGTGATCTATTTTCATTAGTTATTTTCAAAATGGAAATACTGACATGGATGTTTAGAGCAGAGGTCACCTTTTTAATTCCAATTGGAGAGGTGGACTTTTGTTTGTCTTTATTATTATTATTTTGTGCTGTATTATTGGTTACTGTGTTATTTCTCTTTCTAAAGGCAGCAATAAATAACCACATTATTATCTAAAGAGTGTCCATTTGATTTTATACATTAATAATTTTGTGAAACGAATAAATGCATAATAATCATCATAACCATGAAACCATGATTATTCCTCAGACAATAATCGTACCAACAAAATCTAGTGTGTCTAGAGAGTGTTGGAGCAAATAAAATAACATAAAAACTATAATATAATATAATAAAATATAATATAATATAATGGCTCAGATTTGATCAAATAATAAATATTATAAAATAAACAAGTATAAAGATACTAATACAAATACAATATATAATATATGGCCCCTTTAAAAACTGAATAATTGACTGAATAATCCATTTTGATTCTTCAGTCCAGTCAGATTCTTGTAATGATTTCCATTTTACAGAACTAAATTATTACACAAAGAGACTGAACATGCAAAGATAAGAAAATGATGCCCTTTATGCCCTTTTGCTGGAACGCCACTCTCTCGTGAAAGTAAGTATGACAGTTAGCAGAAGCTAGAGATTACTAGGGATGCTCCGATCAGGATTTTTGCAGCTCAAAACTCATCGATACTGAGTACCGATTTCTTGTCATGGTGATCGGCTGATACCAATGCCGATTCTGATGCTTCAAGCTTTATATAGACGGTTTCATCGGGCGCACGCACCTTGCACAGCCCGAAGTTAACTTCCGGTCAGTGTTTGTTTATCAGTCTGACTATGGCACCGGCTACAAACGCAGTTAAAGTTAAGGTGATGAGTAGACTGAAGTTGGGCTCAGGTGGTTGTGCTGTGGGATGTGTTTCCCATACATTTATTTATTTGTGGCGCTCGCCACAATATCAAAACTGGACGATTTTCCAAAAGGCTTCGTTGAATAAACATTTAAAACATTTAAAAATAATAGGCGCGGGTGTTTTTATATCACTGTATTTCTGAAGGAAGACTATCTTTACAAAATTTTCTATGTCATTTTCATTTCATTTTTCATAAATAAAATAAAGTGACATGTGGCCAAGTATGGTGACCCATACTAGGAATTAGTGCTCTGCATTTAACACATCCAAAGTGCACACACACAGCAGTGAACACACACACACACACACACCGTGAACACACACCCGGAGCAGTGGGCAGCCATTTATGTTGCGGCGCCTGGGGGGGGAGCAGTTGGGGGTTCAGTGCCTTGCTCAAAGGCACCACAGTCGTGGTATTGAAGGTGGGAGAAAGCGCTGTACATTCACTCCCCCCACCTACAATCCCTGCCGGTACGAGACTCGAACCCGCAACCTTTTGGGTTACGAGTCTGACTTTCTAACCATTAGGCCACGACTTCCCCCATGTTATATGGCTAATAAAGCAGAGTTTGTGAGCTCAGCGCTGCTTTGTGTACAGCTGTTACCGGGGAAACCTCTGTTTCTCCCGCTTTAAAATGCATTCTGATTATTTGCGGGTGGGTCGCAGGTGGATAAAATAAATCATAAATGATACAAATATTAACTATATTTTTTTCATGAGGCAGTCGATTTCGCGCGCACGTGTGTGTTTGTTCGCCTGATCTGGAAGTGGCAGTGACAGAAACATGACATTCCAGATAAAGTTTGAAAGGAGTAAAGCCTGTGTTAATGCTATTGAGTAGGCTAATATGGCCAAAGAAGATATTTTGTTTTATAAATAAATGTTCATTTAAAAGCATCCCACGATCGGCGATACGGCTCAGACGAGGTTTTGTTCCGTCCTCCATGCTGTGCCAACTCACAAAAGAGAGAAACATGCCGCGGCTGCATAAACACAAGCACTGACTAGAATGGCCGCGATCAGCTCCGATTCCCATGGAGAGGTAACGCGCCGCAGACTTGTGCAGTGAGGCACAGATCAGCTTTAACGTCACTGAATCTGCTGTTAAAAATTAACCATCCATTCATCATCATGCAAAACATACACGACAAATATCGAATTTTTCATTGTTTCTCGAAACGTCATAGCATTTCCACACCGGCGATGACATGACTGTGGCTTAAAATCATTTACGTCCCCACGCATCATGTTCGTGGTCAGGCGTTGACGTCATCAAATTGCAATCGGTTTGTGAGATCGGCCAAATAGTGAGTACCGATCGAGTCATGAAATGTGATTATCGGCCGATACCGATCTCTGGCCAATCGATTGGAGCATCCCTAGAAATTACGGTTAATAAAGTTTTAAATATGGATATTTTTCTTTCACAAATGCATCGATTCACTTCAGAAGGCCTTTATTAACAACCCGGAGCCATGTGGAGTACTTTTTATGATGGATGTGTAGCGTCTGGACCACTCCAACACACAATATATATTTTGTTAGCTAGATTTCACAAATACTTTGTAACACCCCAGGACGCCGAACAAGACCCTGGTTTCATGGTAACCCGATACATTTACAACCTTGTGGAATGCGAGCCGGTTAATAAAACCTTACTTGTATCACACTTGATGTGTTCATTGTTTACTCATAACCGGAGTCAATAATCATGCAGATTTATGTTACAAACTTATAGAATTGTACAGTAAGAAAGTTATTTCCTTTAACCAGGAAATTAACGTTCTTAGAATTGACAAGACGGTTGACCCTGAGTGGTCAGCTAAATATCTACAGTGGATCTAAAATATGAATAGTTAATTATAACTAGTTATGGTTAATTATTCATATTTCCCCATGAGCTGATTCGTGCACTTTTTTGGGCTTCACAATCTCTACCACCATTCCTTGCCATTATAAAGCTTGGAAGAGCCAGGACATTTTTTTAAATAACTCGATTATATTTGTCTGAAAGAAGAAAGTCATATACACCTAGGATGGCTTGAGGGTGAGTAAATCACAGGGTTATTTTCATTTTTTAATGGACTATCCACCAAAAATGAAAATTAGCCCATTATTTACTCCCCCTCAAGCCATCCTAGGTGTATATGACTTCCTTCTTTCAGATAAATCCAATCGGAGTTACATTAAAAATGAACTTTGATCTTCCAAGCTGTTTAATGGCAGTCAGCGAGTGTTGCAGTTCATCGATGGATGCGCTTTATTTCACTTCCTTTGGACTGATGGGCTAATTTTCATTTTTGGGTGAACTAACCCTTAAAGGGAAAAACTTTGTTTTAACACTTCAGAGATCTTGGGCAGTTACAGGGCAGTGCTTAACTAAGAAAGCAATAGAAAACTGATGGCATAAGGCACCAAAGAGCTTCACTAACTGCACTGTAGTTAAGGCTCATCCTAAGCAAGCTCTATTGAAGTGTGTGTCTCTCGGCGCGGACTGCAGTCTGAGTCTCCACTGAGTCACTCTTCAGAGACAAAGTCACTCTCTAAGCTGTTCCTTACCCTCCGAGCTTTTGGTCTCTTTACCACAGCACAGAGTCTGGGGAGAGAGATCACTTTGAGGATTACACCAGACTGGATCAGTCTCCACTAGACTCTGCATATTCAATCGAGCGAGCACCAAAGACCTCGATGAGCCTGTGCGCCCCTACGACACCAGCCCATAAATATCCATAGAGCCTGTGAGAGAAAACTAATTATAATTCCGAGAGAAAGATGCAGTGATGGCAAGTATATTTTCACTCATCAGGCAAACGAGGCACAAAGGGCTTATTTGCGAGATGGCACAGACGTTTCTAACCATCATTAAGTTATTAAATTCGCCCTAGGCCGTGAGTAAACAACTTCAGATGGCTTTCACGGTGGTCCAGCTCTCCGTCAGCCAGGCCGTTATTGGGTTATGGCGAAACTTTGACAAAGAGCTAAATGAATCCAGAGAGAGAGCGGAGCGGGTAGCATTAAGAGTATGCCGGGAAAAAGTGGGACGGGGGAAAAAAAACTTTGAAACTAAGACCAGACGCCTAAAGCACTTAGAATCGAGCATCACTAACAAGGTTGGGACAAGAATTGGACATGCAATGTCGACTGAAATAACCTTTGATTACTCGCTGTCATACTGGATAAAGTGGCTCATTGAAGTATAGAAGCACTGAATTGTGCATAAAGTCTATAGCAACCAGACATCTAATTGAGGGATGATGAGGGATGATGTAATGCTTGACTGAATATGACTTGCTTATCCATAAGTCTGAACTACTGTATAGGCATGAAATGAGCACATGGTCTATGGAGTCTGAGCTAAATGTAGTCTTAATGGATTCTCTACTGTGAAGTCTAAAGTACTTTTACTCCTCTAAAGATCTGATTGGGTTAAAACTAGAGAGCCAGTAACATCTGTTTTGTCTAGAGCTGTCAGAAAGTGTGTGAGAGGCTATCTTGCCCTTCAAAGGCACATAAAAACAAAATGAGCTGTGATTTGCTCAACTTGAAGAGATAGTGTATACATAGTCTCCTGTTACATTGCTGATAAAGTCTGAGCAGAATAAATAACAGAGCAGAATAAAAATGTATAGCACCATATTCTTGCATTTACACACTCTGTTATGATGCTTGCACTGCAACAACAAATAATCAACATCGACATTTAGAAAGTTTGAGGTTGGTAAGATTTTTTGCAAGAAGTATGCATTTATTTAACCAAAAATACTGTAAAACAGAAATATTGCGATATATTATTGCAATTTAAAAAAGAACTGTTTTCTATTTGAATATTTTTAATGTAATTTATTCCTGTGATGCAAAGCGGAATTTTCAGCATCATTACTCCAGTCTTCAGTGTCACATAATCCTTCAGAAATCATTCTAAAATGCTGATTTGCTGCTCAAGAAACATTTATTATTATTATTATTATTCATGTTGAAAACAGCTGTGCTGTTTATTTATTTATTTTCCTGAAAATGTGCTGCATTTTTTTTTAGGAATCTTTAAATTAATAGAAAGTAAAAAATTAAAAGAAAAACAGCATTTATTTGAAATAGAAATATTAGGTAACATCATAATTGTTTTTGCTGTCACCTTTGATTAATTTAATCAATCCTTGCTGACTAAAAGTATTAATTTCTTTAAAAAAAATACATACTGACATCAAACTCTTGAATGGACTAGACTAATACAATACACTGTGCAGACTACTGTATAATGTGGGTAGGGCACTGAAATATTCAGCTGAACTATTAATATGGTATTTTTATTTAATTCACATTTTCTTTTTTTTCCACAAACATTTGTTTGAGATCAAGCAATACTTTGCAGACCCCCTGCCGTACTGCCACAGACCCCCTGTTGAAGACCCCAGATCTAACTGTCTTTGAGGCTCAGTCTCCATTATACGACAATATTTCAAACAGTAAACAAAGATTTACATTGTGTAAATGTCTTTCTTTTACTAGCCCTGTCCTAGAGCAATAAACACAGAATGCAAAAACAATAATTTTGTGTATATGCGCCTGTTTGTGTTTTAAAGCATCAAGCTCATTTGCGCTTCTATGTTGTTTGCAGTTTTATGATAAGCTGTTATTGGTTTGAAAAGGCACTACAAATAAAGTTGACTTTTATCTTATTTTGGGAACAATTTGTTATGCAGCAGACACACTCACCCAGAACTCATTCTGGCTCTGTGTTCACACACATCAATACCTAAAGCATGTCTTTCAAGGGTGGATCTGAGAATGAGAAAATTTATAAATTAAGCATGACTCTCTTTTTATATTACAGTCTTTGAAATGGGGATGACCTGTTAATTTGTTTCCAAATAAGAGTCTGTGTTCCTAAAGCGGCTAAAAGCAGCTCTGTGCGCCGCTGCAGATCTCACTTCGTCCTGCTAACAGGAATTAAAGTTGTCTGTCAATCTGAATGACGTGAGACCAAAACACCTCACTGACTTGGTTTTCCACCAGGGTTTGGCATCCAACTTTAGCTCTAAATGATTCCTTCCAGCATTTCTTTAAATACCAGTTCAGTTCAACAGCTGGCAGAAATATTGTGAATCCAGCAAACATGATCTAGATCAACGCTCTTTCTTAACTTCATAAATATATCAATGTCTGCTATATCAAGATGTCATTCAATGACGCTCAAACATGTTCACACAATTCATATGGTTCACTGCATCATCTGATGCAGGAAGGTGTCCGTCTATAGAATTCCAGGTGATCAGATGAAAAGGATGCATCTATCTGTGCTGTTTTTTTAATTGATTTTCTTTATAAACATGGGCTAGATGACTGTATTCTTGTCATTTGGGGGGTGAGTGACCACACACACACACACACATATAGTATCAGCTTATAGATTTAATATGGGCTGCTTTTGGAGCTTGACACCTTTTTATTGGTCATTTTGTGTTTCAAGAATAAGGTCCAAGGTTAAGAATTATGCTATTAGTTACTTAAATATAAAATGTTTTTCTCTATTTAACTATTTAAAGTCTCGATGTTGGACTCATGAAAAATAATCGTGTAGTTTGTATTCACCAAAACTGAACAGAATTGGCGTTAGCGCGAGCGATGCTTGCTGTGAAGCAGGAGCGACCAGCTGGCAGAAGATTCCGCAGCCTTCCTCGAACAGTTATGTTCACGATTTCTGATTTACTTAAAGGCAGAGTGAGTGATTTTTCAAAAACACTTTAAAAACTGATTCGGGCCGAATCGCAAAACAAACTTGTAGCCAATCAGCAATAAAGGGTGTGTCTACTCGTGATGTGGAGGAGAGCGCGTTCAGTGCATGGGACGGACATTAGCCGAGCCGAGCAACAGAGATAGAGATGGCGGATAAAAAACAAAAGAGGAAAACGTCTGCGGTACGATAAGGCAAGAAGTAGGACCCGTGTAAATATCGGATCAGCTTTCCAGCGCTGGAGAGAACTCAAGGAGCGGAGGCCTGCGATCGGACGCCGAGGTTGCTTTGGTTCTTCTCAATAGGTGAGTAACAGCGTCTACAACAGCTAAAGTCTGCCTACTCTGGGCGCGATCAAACAACCCTTGAAAACCATTTGAAATTTGTGTCAGCACGTCATAAATAGAACCCGGCAGCAGTTTTCTGTCGGGATTTGTTGCGCCGCGCCGCTCACGTCCGTAGACACGGTGTAACATTGGTTTTGCTTTGTTTCACAGAACTAATCGTTGCCTGGGTTGCGTACTTATATATGGGGCGGAGTTATCAAAATAGGGGCAAGACCCTTTTGGGGTAGGGGCGTGTTTGTTTTGGTGATTTCAAATATAACGTAGCAGTACCAGAAATCCCTCACTCTGCCTTTAACGTATACTGCGTGAGGGGGCTGGGATTGGATGATGACAGGTATCGGTGATCATTCTCTAGTGATCAGCACTGCTGCTGTTGTATCAGTCAGTGGTTAGATCAGCGTAGCAGTCAAAAAACGGGACAAGGGAATTCACGTACGGGACAAATCAATTAGGCCCAAAATACGGGACGTCCCGGCTAATACGGGACGGTTGGCAACCCTAGCCATACGCTACCATCCTTATATTGTGTCCGCCACGGTTTTTGTACTCCTGATTTGTAGGACAAACTGAATCACAAAGTGAAGTCTCAAAAACCTTCCTCACAGGCCACATGTCTCTCTTTTATCACCCATAGTCTGATTCAGTTTAAGATTTTTAGAGGCTTTTAACCAAGCCATTGACATGAATCAAAAGAGACACACTGTGACTAAATACGATATAAGACCGATGAGGGGACCCGAAAAACTGGCAGGCGGCACTCATCACTAGATGCCCTGAAAAAGTCCCCGTGACAGCCTCTTAACTTTTATGATTGTTTGGCAAAGTTGACTTCAAAGAGCCGATTCTTTGGCGCTGCTCACAGTGAGTGAGAAAGCCAGGATAGTGCGGGGAGGGGCAACAGGGGCTGATGGGAGTCGAGTGAAGGGAAGGGATGGAGGATGTTGGAGTGGAGAGCAGAGCCCTTTGATCTGTGTCAGCCGCGAAAAGTACAAAAGAATCAAAAGCAATGGGGAGAGCAGCACAGAAGATTGCAAACAAGGCCCGCTCGCAATTCCCCGCGGGAGCCTGCCGGGGAAAAACACGACGAGACAACAGCACATTTCAGAAATTCTGCAGGCTGTTTGGGAATTTCTCTCGGGCCTAATGCTGAAGCAATTAGCATTGAACCACCTCTCTGAACAGACAGGCTAGCTAAATCCACCATGCTAACATTGTTAGTGCATCATAATTAGTGGGGGTGACCCACTCAGGCCAAATTACACCATTCATTAAACTGACCAATCAGGAAGATCCATTTATCAATCAACGTGTAAGCTACTTTCTATTTGTAATTGGCTGTCCATTTGTAATCAGTGTTGGGGAAGCAACTTTGAAATTAAAGAAAGATTGGAAGGGACATTTCACATGCAACAACAAATAATAGGCCTAATAGGAACCGTCTAATCTACACGACCATTCAAAAGTTTGGAATCAGTTAGTTTTTTATATATATTTTTATAAGAAGTCTCTTATGCTCTCAAAGTTGCACTTATTTGATCAAAAGTACAGCAATATTGTGAAATAGTTTTACAATTTAAAATAACTGTTTATGGACATTGTTTTTGAACAGCATTTATTTGAAAAATAAATCTTGTGTATCACTATAAATTTCTTTATTGTAACTTTTGATCAGTGTAATGCATCCTTACTAAATAAAAATGTTAATTAAAAAAAATAAAAATCCTACTGACACCAAACATTTGAATGGTAATGAGTCAAAAAGACAGTGATAAATATCAGAATTTAACCATTAAATATACTGCTACAAAATGAAGATGCAAATGCTGCACAGGATTTATTAACTGTTTTTGCAACAGAAATGTTTGGATGAACCAATTCACTAATAAGAATTAGACTTCCTCAGGCTACATATTAATCAGTGAATTGCATTCCTTTTGAACTAAGTGAACTCATTTATATTAGAATTTGTATGGCTGTAGACTATCCATATGACAAAAAATAGCAATATAGCATTTTATCGTGCAACACTGCTACTTGTTGAGCAAAGTTGTTTCTTACATTACTGGAAAAGCAACAGTGTTTAGAAAACCGCTAAACTACCGTCACACTGCTGAAAGTGCAGTGAGTTACAGCCTAACACTGAATAGGAAGCACTTTGAAAGACTTTCGCCAAGATTTTGCTGTATGACATACACAAATCGTAAAAGTCCTGACTGAGCTGCTTAGTGTCATGCTCAGACATTTTATTTATTGCCTTTGCAATAAATATAAGCCTATTATGCCTGTTTAAAGAAGAACTGATCAACAAACAAGTCACTAAAAGTCACAACTTACTCCACAATCTCTTATTTCCTAACTTTTTTTTATCATTGCTTTAACTTGTATACCTTTTATGTCTGACATGATACACTAATTGACCTTGCTTTTTAATTAAGATCTCATATCGTAGAATATGACTAGCAAGAATCACAAAAACAAAAAAACCCAGCAAAAATGCACATTTACCAGCGAAATGTAGTCATTTCATTAGGAATCTGCGTGACCAGGAATTCTGTGTGTGGGTGGAAGTTTTCCACACGCAGATTTCACAACTAATTAGTCACTGCGTTAACCAATAAAAAGTTGCTCGGTGTGAAAGTGACTTCTGTGGGAGCTTCATACATTGATACAATATTGACAATGAACCTTTTTGGCCCAAAAAATTTCATAATGTGACCGGACCTTTGTCAGTTGTTCTAAAAACATTTGTTTTCATTCATGAAACATGATCAGAATAAATTTGTTCATAACTCCTTACAACAGTTTACTCAAAAATGTCTTAAACTGAAATTTCATGAATCAGTCCCAGCGTTTATTATTGTGTTATTGCAGAAGCTCACCTTGAAAGAGGGCGGCATTCTGAATGATGAGAACTTTCAGCTGGGCGCTGGTGGCCTGGAGACTGGACTCCATATTCTGTTTGGCAATGAGCAAGTAGCGCTCCTCCATTTTTCGAGAACAGCAGGTCAGGCCTTTCGGCTGGCACACCTGCAGATCTGAGCCTGAAGAAAAGGAAAGATTTGTTACAGCCAAAAAAACAAAAAACGAGTAAACAGACCGCGGCACTTAATAAATTCCATCTGAAAGTATGCTTGCTTTATGAGTCAAGCTTCAGAGAAAGCAGGAGAAAACCATTTGTTTTATCGAGCACATTGTTTACGTTACCTATTCGAATCTCAAACACAACAAAACGAATATCTGCTACTTAACTGAAACATGATATTTCATTTCTATGCATTGCATTTCTCCCAAACTGATTAGCCGAAAACTCATTAAAGGAAAACAAGATGCCGGCGCCAATGGCCTCATGGGCAGCGCGCCGACATGTAGCGTCTTTGTGCTTCAGGTGTCCTGAGTTCAAGTCCCAGCTTGTGGACCTTTCCAGATCCCACCCCCCCCCTCCCCCCCCCTCTCTCTCTCTCTCTCTCTCACTCTCTCAACCACTTCGCTTCCTGTCGACCTACTGTTCTATCTAAATAAAAGGTGTAAAACGCCAAAAATAAATCTTAAAAAAAACAAGATAATCAGTGAGAACATTTCAGTAAAGACGGACCCCAAGAGACTACCATGCAAAATTTGTCCATTTAAAGTCTTATGTAGTGCAACTCCCCATGTAGATTGGATGAAAGAGACACGGATAAACAGAAGAAGAAAATAAGTCAACATATTGACAGGAATGTTTTTTTCAGATGCATGAAGTGAATGAAGAGGTGACAGGTGATTTGTTGACACCCGTTATACTGGAACCGAGGTTTGAAGGTTATCTACCAAAGAGACATAATTGGATTTGCTGGGAGAGAAAAGCCTATTGAGAAATACGTTCTATTTTGTACCTAAGAAGGTTCAAACCCTTGTCACTGGGGCAGTACCTTTTAAGGGTACAGAATTGTACCTTAATATATAGGAACACATTTGTACCATTCCAATTTGTACCTTAAAGGACATGATTTGTACCATGGGGAACCAAAATGTACCTTTTCGTTTTTAAAACTTGTTGGTACAATATTGTACCTTTATCAAAGGTACAAATCTTGTCCTTTAAGTACCACCCCAGTGACAAGCCCATTTGTACCTTAACTGTGGCAAATATGTTCCTTCAAGAACTATTAAAGGCCATTTTCTTATTGAATAACATGCACATTAAACAACTGAAACCAAAAGATATTTTAATATCAGTAACTGCAAATACATATCAAATACACACAAGTGGTTGAACAGTAAAATATTTTTTCTTTGTGTAAATGCATCTTTCCAAATTATAATAAAGACTTAAAATAACAGAGTATCACTTTTAAAAAAAGCTGCAAAACATTTCACAATACAATTAAACTAAAATGTTACAGTACATAAAATACAATTACACTAAAATGTTACATTATGTAACAAAATTAGAAAACTTTTCCCCCACTTTTCACACAACATACCTGCATTTATTTAACATTTTCAAAAAACACCATCCTCCACCTCAACTGCTCGGCAAATTTCAGATCCCTCCATTTTTACAATTCTGAAGATTCTCTTCTCACTGAAGACTTGTGTCCAGTCAGACATTCCCAAAATCTGCACAGTGGGATATGGTGTGCGCTGGTTCTTCCTGAACTAAATGAAGAATCAGTATTAGAAAAGACACAAGTAAACTGATTGCATTTATATTCCCACTGACTAGTTACATTCTTCGCATGTAACACCTGTCTGATTGTGACAATTGTTCACTTTCTCCCTGAATATCACCAGATGTAAACCAGAGCAGCATAAAAAAAATCTAAAAAGACATTTAGCAACTATAAAGACATACATTATTCATTCCATACTTTCAAAACAAGCAAAGTCTAAAGATGAAACATGCATACCACAAAGATTCACTGCGAGATATTTTTGATGAAATCTGAGAGCTTTCTGTCCTTCCATAAGCAGCAATGCAACTTGCATATTCAAGGGAAAGTAGGAAAGACCTCATTAAAGTAATCCATGTGACTCCAGTGGTTTAACCTCAATTTTATGAAGTGATGCGAGTGCTACGTTTGCACAAAACAAAACAAAAACATAATTTACTATTTTATTTACAAAAACATTGATCTGCAATGCACTTTCACAAGAGCATCACAATGCATTCATGTTATTCACACAAGAGATGATGCTGTCACATGAATGCACTTTGGATAAATTATTTTGTAAATAGGTGGTAAATAGTGTTGCACAAACAAAGCACTCACATCGCTTCATAAAACTGAGGTTAATCCACAGAAATGAGTGACATGTATAACTCTGATGTCTTTCTTACAGTTCTGGACCTTGAATGTGTAAGTTGCGTTGCTACCAGTGGAGGGACAAAAAGCTTTTGGATTTCATCAAAAATATCTTCATGAAGACGAACTAAGGTCTTATGAGTGTGAAACAACATGAGGGTGAGTAATTAATGACAATTTTCATTTTTGGGTGAACTTACTAGGGCTGTGCGATTAATCGAAATTGCGATTTGAGACGTTGCAATTTTCTAATCGCAAAGCCTACGATGTGGACGCGATATTACTCTGTTCCAGAGCATATGCATGACTGCCAGCCTTGAGTTGCAGTCTTACTTGCCCTGGGAAAGAGTGAGCGCACCTCCGTTCTCCCCAATCAGCACTGCTCTAGCCAACTGCGTAAACACCCACCATTAAAAAAAAAAAACGGAAAGCGGGACGGGAGAGACAGAGTGGGATTATGGCGTCTACTGGGTCAGATCGATAGTTAGGCAAATTAAAACTAAAGAAAACCGTATGCAACTTAAGCTTCGAAATGACAGACAACGAACAAAAAAATTAATTTGCAAGAGCTGCGTCACAGCGCATATCAAAAGCTACCTTATCGGTTCTGTTTTCAGTACTGGAGAATAAAAGATACATTCTTAGATGTTTTTGTTAGTATGTGAACGTTATCTTACACATTTTATCTCCCCAACAGATTAATTTGAAATAAGTTTATAATGCATGTTGGCTATTCCCAATTCAGAAGAGCGCACACACAGCCTGTGTCTGTGAATGCTTCTCATACTCGCTCCTCTCTGCCCCACGCGGCGCGAATCCCGCGTCACGGACGAGCCGTTCATGCTTGCCACACTCACGCAGCCCGTCTCGTAATGCTCGTTTATACTCACACCCGGCTCCGCACCGCAAATCTCCATGAGCGCATCTGGCAGTATGGACGAGGCTTGACGCACGCACGCAACCTGTGTCGATTCGCGCCTGGCTCCGCGTTTAAAACGAATGTAAATTCAGTCTAACTGCTTGCTAATTTCACTTGGATGAAATGAAACATTCAGCACATTTTCCACTTGCTCTTAAAATCTCAAATACTTAAAATGAATAAATCAGCCTATGTAACATATGTAATACTTTAATAATTGACTTAAGAAATACAGTTCTTTATTTATAAAAAATAAACAAATATTTTCTGTGAAATT
>NW_015505202.1:1621017-1624709 GCF_001515645.1 Sinocyclocheilus grahami | reverse complement strand
AAGTTAATTCTGTAAAAGTAGTTATACCATTATAATCTTGCCAGCTGAAGAAAAAAAAACAATAGAACCCCTCCCAAAACACAATAACAAATTTAATGGATTTCAGGGTTATAATGGGAATTTGTTTGGTTTTAATGTAAACTATAATGGTGTCTATTTGATGGATTCTATTGGTGGGACGTAATGTGGCAGATGGGAACCAATAGAACAACAGTAATTCCAATTGGAATAATGCCCAAAACAAAAAGGAATTTTGTAATGGTTTAATGGAAACTATAAGAATTTCTGTGATGGTTTCTATTGTTTTTTTCAGCAGGGTAATGATACCCATACTGTGCTGCACATTATTGACAATATTGAGCTGAAGCTTGACTTTGCAAATTTAAAATCGCAATCGCAATATCTGTCAAAAAAATCTCAATTTGATATTTTCCCCAAAATCGCACAGCCCTAGAACTTACCCTTTAAGGAATCCTGGAAACACCTTAACTCAGTTACAGCATGCATTGGGCCAATTTCCTGGAATAACTGAAATGCAGATAAGAAAAGAAGAGTTCATTACAATTAATGGTATTTCTTGTTTGCCATTGTATAAAATAACAATTCCCACATTTGAGTATTTAAGTATTTTACATGACCATAAGTATTTAAGCATACCCATGGTGAACAGGCTTCTCTCATGCACTCTTGAATGTGCAATATAGAGCTAGGGCTACTGTAAGGTGAAAGGTAGGATGTTCACTAAAAATAAGATGAAAAAGTCACATGGATGTCATTGAATGTCATTGTTTACTCACCCTCATGTCATTCTAAACCCATAAGACTTTAGTTCCTCATCAAAACACAAAGATCTTTTGAATTAAATCTTACAGATTTCTGTCCCTCCACTGACAGTCCACACAACTGCCACTTTGATGCTTTAAAATTCATAAAGCGATTGTAAAACTTATCCATTTGAATAGAGCAGTTTAGTCCAAATTTTCTGAAGAGACTCAATTGCTTTATATGATGAACTTAAGTCTTTTATTCACATATAAACACTGAACAAACAGACGCTTAACCATACTTGCTTGATGCATGAGAACAAACTTCACTGGTTCTTGTGGAAGCTCAAACTTAATGTTTAACACAAAAATGAACCTCATTTTTTCCAAGTATTTTGTTTACCATATCTGATGTGTGAACTGATTAATGTTTATATGTGAATAAAAGCATAAATTCAATCTGTTAATCATATAAAATGATCGAGTCTCTTCAGAAAATCTGGACTAAACGGTTCACTGTTCACTGATTCATATGGATTCGTTTTTAAATCTTTTTACTAAATTTTTGAAGCATCAAAGCAGTAGTAGTGTGGACTCTCAATGGAACAGAAATCTCTCATGTTTCTTTAAAACATCTTCATTTGTGTTTTGAAGATGAATGAAATTCTTAGGGGTTTGGAATGAAATAAGGGTGATGATGACGATTTTGATTTTGGGATTAACTATCCCTTTAACAATTAGCTGCCATTGTATAGACATCAGCAAAAGAGACTTACTGGTTGTCTTCTTTTGGTCTTGCAAAGTCTTCACATGGGCATGAAATGGCATCCTCCCCAACAGTAGACAGTCTTCACCTGCATATAAATGCAAAATACACATATGTAATGACAATATTACACTGTAAGATTCTATCATATTTAATGTGAATGACTTGTTTCTTTAGTGTAAAGCTCATGAAACGCAAGTTAAATCTCAGATGTCTTTGTGTTGCAGACCACAGAAGACTATGTTAGTATCTATTCATTTTAATTTTAGTAGGAAAATTCAAATGTATTTACATTTAAATTTGACTAATTTTGTACTAATACTCGCCATACAGCTGAAGACGCAGACTTGTTGTATAAGTATGATCAATGTAACATACTACTTACAAGATTTCTCAAAAAAGCTGTGCTATCCCTGAGACCCAGCACTGACAGTTTCTCCATCATCTTCGTGATCTGAAAGTTAAAGACACATTTGCTGAGTTTCAGAGTTCTCTAATATAATGAATGACATGTATATGACTTCGAGATAGGGCAGAATCAGGTAATCACATTCTTTTAAAAACAGAGACCAAAAGACAGGCAGATCACACAGAACATGCATTTCAATTGGTCTGTATTGTGATATTTTTGTGAACATTAGACTAGACATATTTGACAGTTGTGTAGCGGCTCAAAATATTTGCATTCATGTGCCCGATGCAAGGCACATTATTAGAAGAAAAGCAGACGGAGAAAATGTATTTGTACTAATACTCGCCATACAGCTGAAGACGCAGACTTGTTGTATAAGTATGATCAATGTAACATACTACTTACAAGATTTCTCAAAAAAGCTGTGCTATCCCTGAGACCCAGCACTGACAGTTTCTCCATCATCTTCGTGATCTGAAAGTTAAAGACACATTTGCTGAGTTTCAGAGTTCTCTAATATAATGAATGACATGTATATGACTTCGAGATAGGGCAGAATCAGGTAATCACATTCTTTTAAAAACAGAGACCAAAAGACAGGCAGATCACACAGAACATGCATTTCAATTGGTCTGTATTGTGATATTTTTGTGAACATTAGACTAGACATATTTGACAGTTGTGTAGCGGCTCAAAATATTTGCATTCATGTGCCATTGATGCAAGGCACATTATTAGAAGAAAAGCAGACGGAGAGAATGAAAAGAAAAGAAAAAGAAAACGACGTTGTTTTAAGTAAAGCTCTCAAACACGAGAATCTTAAGCTTTAGGATAAGGATATACATATAAACCACTAATATAAAAATAGCACGGACAACAACTATTCATCTGTGCGTTCAATGGTCAGGGTAAGCATTCATTTACAATGATTCAACAGTATTATTTTATGTAACGTTACTTCAAACGTATACACAAACTATACACAAGCGCTGCTGCTTTAAAATGTATTTGCAAAAGGCTAAATACAGCTGGCTATTTAAGCTCCCTGTTGTGAATGGGTGGCTGTAACGTCTTACACCGTGTCTAACGTTACACCGGACGCGAGCGGTGTCGCTTTTAACGGTCACTTTGTCGCGTCCAGTGTAGACAGACTTTAGCTGTTGCGGCGCGAACGGTGTTATACATTTTTGATTCGGTTAAATGCAAGCATAAAACTCACCTTTGAATTTCCTCCTCTCTTCGTCTGATAATTCGAGTCGAGCCTCTCTTAAGCTTATGAAGTTCCTCTGACGATAAAGAAACCGAAGTCCTGGTTGTGCTGACGCTGTAGACTGGCGCTCTGCTTCCCGCTCTCCGCTGTTTGAAAATTCCGTCAACGGCTGCTGCGACTTCGGCCCGTCAAGTCTTGTGTTGCGATGCCTAATAGTTAACCGATGATATTTAATAGTTACAATGTGCGGTGTTGAGCAAACGCCAAATTGAATATGTAGTCGCGATCATTTAATACTAAATCAATTCATTGCATTTAAAAAAAATGTAACGTTATAACTGTTACAAATGGCTAAAACCATTGAGCGTATAGCTCTATGAACTAATTTAAGCCATTCATTTCACGTTGAGTAGCTGAAACATTTACATTTTCGACTTGTGAACGTAATATAAACGTAAATTGTCAAAACTCACATTTAAAGGGGTCATATGATGCGATTTCAATTTTTAATTTCTCTTTGAAGCGTTACAAGCTCTTGGT
>NW_015505202.1:1614170-1620852 GCF_001515645.1 Sinocyclocheilus grahami | reverse complement strand
ACTTTAAACCGCATAAACACATTTCATTACACCAAATACACAAAATAATGTTCTTTTTAGCAGCATCATATGACCCCTTTAAATCGTGTCGGCATTGTGTTTCTGTTTGAAAATTCTGTAACGGCCGCAGCGATTTCGACCAAT
Organism: Sinocyclocheilus grahami; assembly: GCF_001515645.1. NCBI lineage: Eukaryota > Metazoa > Chordata > Actinopteri > Cypriniformes > Cyprinidae > Sinocyclocheilus > Sinocyclocheilus grahami. The sequence goes on along the minus strand of NW_015505202.1, from coordinate 1,620,708 downwards.
CAGAGTCTTGTTGCTATGACTAATAACTAAAACGGCAACCAATCATGCATGAAACAGTAATTTTGTACCTTTGACGTGAGAACTTTTATGTACCTTCATTTCAGTTGTACCTTGAAAGGTACCAAACAGTAACATCAGAGGTCTTTACTGTACCATTAAAGGTACAGTTATTGAAAAGGTACAAAACTGTTCTTTGAGGAACATTATTTGTTCCATCGTGTACCTTTTTTTCTGAGAGTGTGGAAGAAGGTTCTTCAGTTCATAGCTCACATATGAATAATAATCTAAAAATGTTCATGCCCTGTGGGGGGAGAAACAGAGCGATGCCATCTGATCTCTGCTGAATCAAACATCAAGGATACAGAAAATAAAAATGACCAATGTCTGATTAAGTCCCCCGTGTGTTAAATCTGATGGCTAGGAGGCCGATTTAGAAGAAAAAAAAATGAATCTGAATTGGACACGACCTAAATCTTACAGAAGTTCATTTTCATTAATTAATTTATTAGCTCTTTTCATAAATACGGTAAGCATAAAACATCAAATCTCCTCTCATTTTAAATGTTACTTTGTGAATTGCAAATGCTTTCCCCACTGAAGTAGAAAATAACCCAACACACAATACTCACGTCTCATCTTGCAGAACTTCTGACACTGAATAACACATGTAAAGGGTTGTTATGGACAGAGTGCATGATGGGATTCCATTGCATTCAGGTCAAACAGACCTCTCTGCATGTGAACCAGGACTAGGAAACAGCTGCTGTGAAAATCAGTAGGATTATTGAAAATGTTTTCCCTGGGGCCGCGGATCCACATTTGGAAATGTGGCCAATTATCTTGCGATTACACATGCAAGGAGAGAACTTACGCTCCGCGAAGCCTCAGCCCTTTCAAATTTTCATTTCCATTATTATTTTGAAAGAGCATTCTACATGCAACTTTGTTCTCAGACACTTTGCCTCTCTGTCATCTCATGCATCTTAGAGCAGCGCTGTTAAACCAGAGCCAAATGAAGTGTGTGAGTGTGTGTGAATGTCAGCTACCTGAGGGGGAAGGGTGGAGGTGGCTCTAGGTTAATTGATAGTGCTGTAAACAAACTTCAGAGGAGTCCCAATGCTCCAGCTCACATAGACATAGAAGATGATGATGGGGTAGGAAAAAAGGAGGGCATAAGACAATCTGAGCAGAGACTAAAGTGTCACTGCTCTGTTTAAGAGGCTTTTTGCTGCATTTTGGAATACTGTCATAACTATAGTGGAGCTAAAAGGGACGGGATAAAAATAAAACAAGATAAACATTCACAGTCAGATGCTCTCAGATAGCAAATTTCCCTCAGATAAAAATGTTCCCAAGTGAGCAGCAACAGACAGAACTGAAAATGGTGGTAAGGAACAACTTACTTGTGTTCAGATTCAATCAGGTTTGGTTTTAATTAGGCTTCAGAATGGAGAAACAGTCCTATTTTTACAAAAAATACCCGAACATTCAGTGCGACATTCAGTTTTATTAGTGGTTCAACTTACAATATTCTTCCAATAGGATTGAACATATCAGTAAAATACTCTGAAATTGTTCCCTCCATTGCCGTTCAGAGCGAAACATACGACCAGTGAAGGCCGATTCTTGAGATAATGACTCTTATGAGCTGTTCTTGAATCAAAAATATAAGTAGGCCTACAAATGAATAGTTCACACAAAAATGGAAATTCTGTCATCATTTACCCTCCTTTTGTTACAAACCTGTTCGACTTTTTTTCTTCTGTGGAACATAAAAAAGAAGACATTTTGAAGAAAGCTTGGGTCCAAACAACACTGGACCCCAGTAACTTTTCATTTTTCAAAATATATTATTTTTTGTCCGACAGAAGAAAGACCTCATACAGGTTTGGAAAGGCATGACGGTGAGTAAATGATGACTAAAATAAAAAAAAAATTTGGTCAGTATCCCTTTAAAGCTTGTAAGGCCAGAATTAGTAACTGATAGGTTATTCATGACAATGGGTAGATAATGCACATTACATTATGAGTCCTGTCAGTAGTATTTTATAGAAATAAGAGACTGAATTAAATACATTTCCAAATTTTTGTTCTTAGTTGTTACACATTTATTATGAAAATGATTTAAGCACTTGGCAACAGAATTGTATTTCTGCTTTCCAAATATTTCTTTCTCAAATTAAAAAAAAATCATTAATGGAACTGTTAAGAGGATTATTTGGTCAGTATCCCTTTAAAGCTTGTAAGGCCAGAATTAGTAACTGATAGGTTATTCATGACAATGGGTAGATAATGCACATTACATTATGAGTCCTGTCAGTAGTATTTTATAGAAATAAGAGACTGAATTAAATAAATTTCCAAATTTTTGTTCTTAGTTGTTACACATTTATTATGAAAATGATTTAAGCACTTGGCAACAGAATTGTATTTCTGCTTTCCAAATATTTCTTTCTCAAATTAAAAAAAAATCATTAATGGAACTGTTAAGAGGATTCAGAACCGGAATCCTTTAGATTCCCATCCCTAGTAAGTACTGAAAGATTGCTAAATGAACGATCACATTTTAAATTGATGAGAGATTTGGTCAGTATCCCTTTAAAGCTTGTAAGGCCAGAATTAGTAACTGATAGGTTATTCATGACAATGGGTAGATAATGCACATTACATTATGAGTCCTGTCAGTAGTATTTTATAGAAATAAGAGACTGAATTAAATACATTTCCAAATTTTTGTTCTTAGTTGTTACACATTTATTATGAAAATGATTTAAGCACTTGGCAACAGAATTGTATTTCTGCTTTCCAAATATTTCTTTCTCAAATTAAAAAAAAATCATTAATGGAACTGTTAAGAGGATTCAGAACCGGAATCCTTTAGATTCCCATCCCTAGTAAGTACTGAAAGATTGCTAAATGAACGATCACATTTTAAATTGATGAGAGACTTCAAAGATGAGAATATAAATCCAACAAGATGCCCTAAAAACATACCCTACAAGTTTGTTGATTGAAATAACTTAATAGACCATGAAAGAGTTTAAAATGCAGGAGATTTAAGTGCTGCCAAATTTTAAATCCCAAATGAAAATATGAAGACAAAATGTCAAAGAAATCACCTTAGGGGAAAGGAAAAAATGCTGATCGCACTCGTTGCCAGTTCATCTTCAAAGATGAGAATATAAATCCAACAAGATGCCCTAAAAACATACCCTACAAGTTTGTTGATTGAAATAACTTAATAGACCATGAAAGAGTTTAAAATGCAGGAGATTTAAGTGCTGCCAAATTTTAAATCCCAAATGAAAATATGAAGACAAAATGTCAAAGAAATCACCTTAGGGGAAAGGAAAAAATGCTGATCTACTAAGCACACAGCGCCTGTTAGGAATGGGTAAATAAACCCATTAACATCACATGCAATCAAAAACAGCAAGAAAAACCCGACACTTTCTGATCACACATCTGCACCAATACGGATATGAAATGAGAAATTATGGGCCATATCGTACAGATGGCACATTTCATATGCACACCGACAGGCTTAATATCCAAAATCAATACTTGCAAAGGACCGGCGACAGATACGATCGAGCTAATTTCAGATTCCAAGGCAAATTTATTAAGCTGTCAATAGCCTAGCGAGTGGAGGGGCAGGAGGAGAGCTGGCAGAAGAGAACAGGTATGAAAGGAGAAAGAACTCAGACAGATTTAGTAATTATCTTCAGCAAAACAGACAATTTTATCGGCACGTCTGCTGTTTGCAGATGATAAATGTACTTTATTAGAGAAGTTGCGAACTGTCAGAGAAAAGTGAAGGACTTTACAGGAGGGAGATTGCTCCCAGCAGAGAAGCATAAACAAATATTACATCACAGTCTCTAACTAAAGACTGCTCATAAATACGGCTGATTAGATTGTTTGTCTTCTGAAAATGGAACAGAATACATTTGTTTGAAAAGAAAGTGTAGATGCCTCAGTCTGTGCAGAAGAAATATCGTGCACTGAGAATGTGACCATACAGACCTCATTTGTCTGTCTTGTTCTAGCAGCGGATTTCAACCTTAACAGTCATGTCGTAGACAGCCAGTATAAAACAGCTAGATTTACTCAATTTATATTTATATGTACCATTTTATAATAACTTTTATTAAGGGATCAATAACAAATAAGAGTGTCTAAAATAAAGAAAAAACTTTTAAAATAACAACATATGTACCAGATTCCTAAAAATATACTGTATGTACATTTTACATTGTTTGGAAAATCTTTTAGACCATTTTAAGCTAAAGTAATAAAAATTAAGCAAAAGTAATAACAGATTTTCCCAAAGCATGAGTGTACACATCTTAATCATGTTTTTAAAGAAGGTATTTTTACACAAATAACATAAATATACCTCATATCAATTCATAAATATCAGTATCAGAAAGGAGGTTGCATCACATGACATCTTAAAACCTGAACTAACCTGGTTATGTCATTAAATGTCAAATTAAATGATTTTTAAAGAAATGTATTGACCTTTTTCTAAGACATAAAAGACTATTATTTGCAAAGGTTCGGCAAGAGATACAATCAAGCTACTTAATTTCTTTCTTTTAATGATCTTTTTTTTTAATCATCATGATATCAGGGCAGTTGTATCACCCTGGAATTTTTGAATTTATATCGCCCTAAAAATATTAAAATTAATTATAAATCTAATTAAAACATGTTCATCATAAAATATTTAATTCACAGTATTTATATATTTTTAAATAAATGATTGGGTCAAAAAAAAAATAATAATAATAATAACAACAACAATCATGTCACTGACCATAAGAACATTAACATTGCTAGATTATAAAATGCTTAACAGATCTTTAGTTAGAAATGTGACAAACTGTATATTGTGTTATACATCTTTTCCACAGAACCCCGGTGGACCTTCACGGAACCTGGTTGAAAAACGTGGCTCTTGAGCCTCTATACAGATATGACCTCTTCCATATTCATTGTCCACTGAGTCATGACACACTCACTTCCTTCCTTATCAACTAAAATTTCTAGAAACTCCTTAATTCAACCTTCCTCCTTCAGCCTTGCCCAAAGGCCTCAGGCGTGCGAGTATCCCTGTTGGAGCTCAGATGAAAAAGACGGCTCTGACGGAGACGCGGTGAGTGCTGTGTACACATTTCAGCTTCCTGCTCCTCCTTAACAAGCCCGAAGACACAGAGCGCAGCCAGATGCATGCATAAGCTTCATCGTAAGAACCATTCATAAAGCTATCAGCATGCATGTTTAATGGGGGCTGTGGGGAAAACATGCTGTGTTAAAATACAGAAAATGTTAAAAGGATGTTATTAGAAGCATGAATTATAGAGCAACTACACAGGAATTATGACGTTTCTTTCTAGACTCGCTTCAAAGACATCAATATGTGTGCACAATTAAAAGAAGTTGAAAGTCAACGGGCTGATGAAAGTATACGAAGTATATGATTATGAATCGGGTTCCTCTGCCAGGAAGGCAGGAGAGTTAATGGACTAAAGCAAAGCCGCCTGTCATCTTACAGTGCCATTGGAAGTATTTAATGAAAGAACGTACCTCAGACCTCCACAGCATGGAGCACACAAGAGTGAGATTCAGTTAGGGAGAGATAAAGTAAATAACAGCACAATAAAAGCCTTTCAGCTCGTACAAACTTGCTGTGTTCCTCTGTTTCAATCAGGAAAATCCAAGATATGTGGTTTAATAGAAAGTCTGACCACAGTCATTAGTAGAAACTTTCATGGCTTGTGGGCATATGATCCCTCACCTTCAACTTTAAATGGACTACCAAAGACATTGACCTAAGCCATTATCTCATAATTACAGAACCTGTGTGGGCATTTATCAAAATATGAAGGTACTTCACTGCCCGAGGCACTGTCTACTGCCCCTTGACACTATACTAAGGACTCTTAAGGACTTCATATACTGCTAAAAATGTTAGGTCCTTCCAAGCATTAAATATGTGAATATATGAAGTCATCACTGCTCATGTAAAATATGTGCATTAAAAAAATACATTATTTTTATTAATAATAATAATAAATAATTATTTAATTAATGTATTTATGTAATAATTTAATTTCATTACATAAAAATAATATAAAATAATATTAATTACAATAATACAAAATACTAAAATAATATTAAAAAATAATATATAAAAATATAATTGCAATGAAATTATAAATATTGAATTATCATACAATAATACATTTATAAATAAATACACCGAATAGACAAAAATATGCACTTTTAAAGGGGTCATATGATGTTGCTAAAAAGAACATTATTTTGTGTATTTGAAATGTGTTTATGCCGTTTAAGGTAAAAAAAAAAACATTATTTTCCACATACTGTACATTATTGTTTCTCCTCTATGGCCCACCTTTCTGAAACGCGTAGATTTTTACAAAGCTCATCGGTCTGAAAAGCGAGGTGTGCTCTGATTGGCCAGCTATCCAGTGCGTTGTGATTGGCCAAATACCTCAAGCATGTGATG
>NW_015505202.1:1589193-1614102 GCF_001515645.1 Sinocyclocheilus grahami | reverse complement strand
CGATCCGGCCATCCACAGCGCAAAGTTGATGTATTTCCTCAGCGACCAGCACGGATCAGCTCTAGGCATGACGAAGCGGATATCATCCTCTTTTGGAAGACCAAACAAAGTAGTTTCGCTTTCACAACGAAACACAGCGTCTTCACGACATGGCGGCAGCAACAACAATACTACAGCAAGAATAACAGTTACGCCTTCTTTCTTCACAAAAACATTTGGGCGGCGTTATGCAAATCTTCCCACATAGTGACGTAGACATGTGGGGGCGTGTTAGAACAAGCCGTTTTAGGTAGGCGTGGCTGACTCTTAACTTTTATAAAGAATATCTCTTTGGATTTGAGAATTTAGTCTTTGCAACTTCATAGATCTTCTTTATGCACCAAGAGCTTGTAACACTCCAAAGAGAAATTAAAAATTGAAATCGCATCATATGACCCCTTTAAAGTTCTAATATGTACCTTTAAGGTAATATGTGAATAATAATAAATTATGATAAGCAATTTGATTGAATATTCATACATATATATTGAGTAATGTTTTCAAACAATAAATTGTTAAGTCTCATGTTTAAAAATGCAGCTGTAAATAATGGAACACACATTAACGGCGATGTGCACAATTTTGTCTATGATAAAATACTTCCACATATCTCAAAGACAACTATAAGTAATCCATTTGTAGGTTAATTTCCCACCAAAATGCAAATACTGTGGTGATCTCAAAACATTTGAGCATCCAGACACAGGTTTAACCGAAGACCTGAATTTGACACAGGACTATCCTCTTGACTGGCCAATGGCAGACGTAGTTTCCCTATTTTATATTTTAAATAAGACGGCATGCTTAGCAGGGTAGTTTATAATTTCTATGAGGACTTGCTCTTGATAATTGGAATAACAATACTGTCTGCACTGAGAGGATCTAGCCTTTGATGGGGTGAACAAGTGTCCCTGTAATGCATTCTGCCATTAAAACAAGCTGCACAGAAGCCCCGTAACAGCCTCTAACAAAAGCTCTTGAGGGAGGTCAGGGGCACTTCATTAGCTGGATCTCATTCGTGAGTACCAACGGACAAAAATACGGCTCCCTCACATCTCACGTTGATCAAAGAGACTGCTGAGAGATGGACCCTGACTTCACTTTGTACTCCCTCCGAACCCCTCATTACTCAGCCGCTCTCTTCAGTTGAAATTAAAGCGACGACACCAAACTATTCAATTCAACCTATGAGTTTAACAACGGTCATCCTTATTTGAGCGCTCATTATCTAATAAAATATTTGCAGGGGACGCCACATCAAAACGTCAGATTGATGTAATGACTGTCCGTGCGAGCCGGTGTAAAGCTGCCTTTGAGACTACAAAGACAGTCAGCTGTCTATTGTGCTTTGACATTCAGCTCTTCCCCTTGGGGCGAGGAGGCTGGGAAGAGCGAGAGACTCATCAACAAAAAAAAATGTAAAAGACGTGCCAGTGGAGAAAGGGAGAACCTCTCATTGGCTTTTTTGGTCTTGTGGCCCCCTGGCATTACATGTGGTATGATTAGAATTCAGTTCGAACTTCCTGCGGGCTGCATGTCTCGGCTTGGCCTCCTTGTATTCCATTGTAGATACATCAGTCATCACATCCTCTCTTCTCTCTAATGTTAGTCCATCTGTCTCTCTCTCCTCCTCATGCTAAAGATCCTCCTCTCTACATCCCACTCACACAAGCCTGTAGAGATCACATTTGGCAGCTGAACAGAAACACAGCAGTTGCATCCATCACAAATCAACCCAAATATCACCACGAGTTTAAAGCCCACCACCGGGTTTACTGGGGTCACAGGCCAGCGGATGTAGCTGCCTGTTGCGTGGTTGAGAAAAAGGGATCTCTGAAGGTAAACGCCGCATCTACAGTACAAGAAAGAGACTGAAATAAATGTGTGTTTCTGTAACACAAGTAAAGTCATATGTGAACATTTGGAACCAACAAAACCTTGCAGGAACTCGGAACATGAGATGCGATACAAATCAAGCAAAGCCTTAAATCTGCAAACAGGCTGGGAGAGAGAGTGAAACTCTCTGTGGAATAAATAAAATCACTAGAAGGTGACAGCAACACTATACGGCCTGAAGTCGTTCCCATTTCCAATTAACATTAAGGTTGTCTACATTCATTTGCCACTTCAAGGCCAGCGACGTGCACTGGTTTCGGAATAGATGCTCCATTTGAAGGAAATTGGATGGCTCACTTTGCACAATGTGTACGAACGAGGCTTAACAAAATCATCTCAAACTGTCATTAGATTGTTTAAATTATGCTGTTGTGAAATGTAATGATTGGACTCATATGAACACATCTCTATCGAGGACATTACGTCTTTAAAAGGGAAAAGTTATTAAGTTCAGTTCTTTCTTTCACACATCTGTTATGGCATTTTTATAAACAAGTATGCCTCTTAAGATGCATTTGGCGAACACAAAGCAATACCAAATAAGAGGGCCAAACAATTAACCTCACATTCTTATAGTCTGACATAATACAAGGACACCCAATTAAGGCTTCTGGCAACATATGCTGGAGCCGCGTGGTATCGGTTCATATAATGAATCTAAATGAATAAAGCCAAAGGCTTCGCTGCACCACTAATTACTGCACCAGGCATAAAGTCCAGAGCCCGGTGCCGCTGGGATTATCAGGACTCTACACTGCCTGCGGCACACTTCCGAAAGAAAAAAAACTCACAGTTAGTCCTTTCTCTAAAGAGCAATGTTTAGGTTTCAAAAAACTAGGGATTCAAAAAGGCCTTTATTGCAGGATTGTACCCATCAGGAAATGAAGTCCCATACCAGCTACTGAGGAGGAGCACAACCATCCCAAAATGCTTTCAAAGAAATTCACCTGAAAACTGCAACATATATGAGTTTCATTTCTTATGAATGCCATCTGGTAAGTTTTCGTAATAATTGACAGTGGCACATTTAATTTAAAGTATACCAGATAGTGGATGCAGGTTCTTGAAGTCCAATAAGACATGCAATGCAATCACTCCGTTACTTTTCTTAAACTCCGATAAAGGTTAAAATGTGTTACAATTCCTCTGAGAGGGCAAATGACTGAGAATATCACTCTGTTCCTTGTCCTTAACCCAAATGCAATCCATTTAAATTGCAAATGCGAACTCTGCAAAAATGAACAGCACCTCTGATTAAATGGAACTGGGAAGGTCACTTTATATCTCCTGAAAGCAGCTGAACTATAGGCATCACTCGAGTTTTACACTCATTTACCTGCAAGTTGAATCACATGGCATTAGAAAGACTCGTCATGGTTCAAATTAAGTCAAAAATGTATTTAACTTAATTCCTTTTTAAATGGTTATGAGTACAGCGTCAAGAAAACAACTTGTTTGTCATTCATTTTTATTTTAAAATGCAAAACGTTTAATGTTAATTAACTTAAGTGCAAACGCGAATGACTGGAATAGTGATATAAGTTTTTCTAGAGTTCTTTTTGAAGCAATTGCTACCATATGGGGAAAAAATGAAGATACTTGCACATAAAGCAGCCTAACAACAAAATGCAGTCACTGGGGAGAAGCAAGATCCTTTTCAGCAGAATTTCTGTTGCGAGGGCCAAACAAACTCTCTTTCTACCCCCCTTCTCTCCAGCCTCCAGTTGAGACAGAATTAAAGCTTCATGCAGCTAAGGGGAGATGTCAAATAAGAGAGCCAGCCATCCATCCTGTCATTCATCTCAACTCATCTATCTCTTCAGCTCTCCGCTGGGAAACGTAGCAACCTCAATAAACAGACTAACACAATTCGCCTTCTCCAGCATGACAGGTAATTCACACTAGTTATGGCTAAGAGAAATACATTTACAGCTCTCCTTGGGCTACTTCTGCAACCACCGCTCAGAGCTGAAGATGACAATCCAGTCAGGACACTTATTATTTCATCTTCAGCCTACTGATTGAGCTTCAAATCATGCTGCGGGTAAAAATAATACCCCATGAAATGAGCTACAGGAAATGCAAACTAAACTAAACTAAAAATACACTCTAAAAAATGCTGGGTTAAATATAACCCAGTGCTGTGTTAAAAAGAGACAAACCCAGCTATTGGGTTGTTTTAACCCAGCGGTTGGGTTGCTTTGACCCAGCGGTTGGGTTCAAAACAACCCAACCGCTGGGTTCGTCCCTTTTTAACCCAGCACTGGGTTATATTTAACCCAGCATTTTTTAGAGTGTAACTAGCATGCATTTTTGTTACTAGTATTTTTTAATAGGTAAGCCAATAGTGATTAGTATCCTTTTCAATTTCACTACAGTAACAGTTCAGTAAGTCCCTAATTATTCATTTGCTACTCTAAATCACTTTTCCAATACTGATAAGTATACTATTTGTTATTACTGGTAACAAATGTTTTTCCATCGAATACGACGGACATTTGTGGTTCAGATATGAACTAGTCACTTTTAACTAGTATGCATTGTTGCTGGCACCTATTCCAAGTATCTATCTCAATTCGTAAGAAAGGAATATAGACTAGTATCCATATTAGAGACTGTTGCTAGTAACTGGCATAGATATTATGGTCTCACAGATAGCTATCTATTAATACTAATAAAACCGGAATATATATTAGTCCAAGGTGAAATGTTGATATTGGAATATAGATCCCTATAGAATTCAATAGCAAAAATGTGCAACTTATTACCAGTAAAAGTTACTATAACAATAACAACTAGCAGCAAACACTGCTATCTAATGAATACATACTAGTGAAATTGGGAGAATATGCTAATCACAGATGGATTACTAATAGCCTAATTAAAAAATAAACAATAATACATGCACCAAACCTAGTTACACGTTTTTAATTTCGTTATGACATCGGTTTTACTTTCATACGGGATGTTTATCAATTCTATTCGATTATTCATGGGTTTTTACAGCATTGCAATGCTGTACAACTGGAATATGGCTCAATAGTGTATTAATGTAAATTTTAAAGCTTCATAAATCTACTTTAAACTTTGCGAAACGCCGTTACGTGGAAAATATCAATAACAATAAAATCATTTATAGCGCACTGTATTTCAATAGGCTATCGAAAAAGACAAATAGGCTAAATAAATAAAAACCACACACAAATACAGTAGCCTATCACACATTACCCATGTCAGGTTTCAAAATAATAGTACAAAACAAGTCTTATAGAAGGTAGGTAAAACTTTTGGACAAGTGTTTTGCTTTTGAAACCTTTTTGGACAAAGATTTTAATTTGCACAAGATACATAACTTAAGATCTGAATTGCTCGGTTTACCTGAGACTGGCGTTTCTGGGGTCCATTTCATCCCCGGGTACAAAAACTGAAAAGACGAGCGCACTTCGCGACAGTCCAGCACCTGACTGTTCGGCCGAGAGACCGGCAGCATCAGGACGCACAGGATCAGTGCACCGCGCAACTTCAGTCCAGGCATTATGAGTCCAAATGCGCTGAAGTAAAGAGATATATGGCGCAAAAATGCTTCCTGGTGATAGATCTGATTACAAGCGCAAATGAAGAGAGCATGAACGATCTGCGTTGCTTGAAGTGAGCAGAAAGCGATGTGCTGGACTCACTGAAGTGAGTGTGAGGAGAGTCCTGTGGAGCTCCTCATCTCCAGCTCATTAACAGACCCAAACTTCATGCTCACAAATCAAGGTCACATTTCCCTGCTTAAGGCAGGACAGCGCGATTTACACATGACTCTCGCATTATTTCAATGAACCGGTTACAGAAGAAGCCCGTTTGGTATTGAACTCTTTCGATGATATTAAAGTTATGATTATGAAGCCAGGAGGCGCGTTATGAACGCCGTGCACCGTCATGCGCACACAAGTCTGGGCAACCACACACAATTCAGACCGACTTTTTTCCCCCGACCAGATCGTCAATTACGTCGTATGCTAATTTAATTTGTTCAAAAGTGAACTGTGGTAATATCGGCAGGGGATTGGATTCCCGGCAGTGTCTACATTACATGTCTAACACATTTACATTTTCAAATTCATTTGAATATGCAGAGCAAACAACAAACACACTTGGTCACATTTCCAGCCATCTGCTGCCATCTGGTGCTGGTAAAGGTTCTTGCAACGCACAGTCACTAATAAATCTCTGAAATTAATTTCATTCTAAGAGAGGCGAGGTTGAATAATAAAAGATCCTCATTTTATTGAGAATTACAAACAATTTGAAGAAGCACATTTACATATTCAAAACGAAGAAAGGAAAAACGCCGATAATGGAATCTAGCGGATTACAGATGGATACCGTGCAATTTTTATTGAAGATTTTTGCCACTATTAAAATTGCAGGGTCATCCACCCGGAAACAGCAAGACAAATATTTGCATGAAAAGCATAAACAAATATGCAATTACATTTTATATATACTTTTCTTGTCTAAAAATATTAAAAAGGGTTGTCCTTTATCAATATACTGTAGAAATCTACGCATCTTGTATTCTTGCTATTTTGATAGATTGCGTCTTATAATTATGGCAGTGCTTGCAGCTCAGAAAGCATTTAAAATAAAATAAAAAGTTCTTACTAGCTAACTGCATATATCTGTAACATTTTGCAAATCATCTTGATTGTAGAAGAAGTTTGTCCCTGGTGCAGCGAGTTTTGCATGGATTTGCACAGCATGTAATAAAGCTGGATGCAATCCTGCAAAACTCACCCCACATAACAGGGCTTTTCCATAAGCAGCAGCATCTAGCACAGCTCCAGAGAGCCAGGCAGAAGGCGACCGGCAATACTTGAAGTGCAAACATTGCAGTAGATTCACTGGCACTACCTGCACTGTGTGCACTTTGGAACTGCCAGGACAAACTCGCCTAGATCATAGAAAAAAAAGAGATATTGTGCAGTTTGATTTATAGAATAATAATGTCAGAGTCGAGCATGTAAACAGAATTAAATAACAAATGAAGTTTGCTTCCATGAGCTGAATATACAGCTACTCCTGCCAAAAGGAGCATCTAGCGCAGTAGATACTATACTACTTCACTAACTACACAAGATGCACCTTAGCAGGAAGGCCATATTAAAATAATGTAGCATTTTTCATTGAAGGTATTGTTGCGGCGTTCTTTTCCTTGTTTCAGGGAAATGCTTCATTAATCTTCAACAGTCCTAGGAGGAGGAGGAGGAGGAGAGAAGCAATCAACAATCTTATAATTATGCTTTCATTCCTTAATTAAAACATCTGACTTATCTAAAGAATCAATTCATTAAAATACACAGCAACAGAATACAAAGGTTTACAAAGTTTGTGCAGTTTATGTTTGACTCGTTTATGACACCGACTCGTTTCAATTCTAAACGGATTTTAAAACGTGTTCAAACGTATCAATACACACAACTTTGGACTAAGTTAATCAAGTTCGCATTTTTTAGGTAAGTTCTTTTTAGAATGTTCAGTCACATTCTTCACAGCATGTCTCGAGTCTGGCTGAACGGCATTGATCCTCGTGATTGGCGCGCTTTGCTCGGGTCTCATTGGGTCTCTCAAAATGGAGGCTCTTCAACTCAAGACAGGCAGAACCTGTTGAAAGCTCTTCACTGCTGTTGTGTAGGCGAAGTAAATAGCCTAAATACAACGTCTACTGCCAAGTGAGTCAACTTAAATCTTAGGCACCTTTAAAATGTAGTTTCCTTAACGCCATCTTGTCTAAATATTTCATTTCTTAGTTGCATTTCTATGCGTTTCACAACAGCCAGACAAGCCCAATACGCGTTGTTTCGAATCACAGGCGTCCGGGGCTGACCAAAAACACATTAGACGTGAGGTCGAATCCGCAAACATTAACTAGGCCTTGAGGTCGGTGCCCGACCTTCTGCTTGTGTGGCCCACGAGCTGTCCTTTCATGAAGGCGACAGGCTGACATTTAATCGCCCCTTCAGTGACAGAACGTGTTTATTACGCTACAATTTAAGCAAAGCAGCTGAAAAGCTTGTTTACCTAAGAGTGGGTGTTTTCAGCTGGAAACGAATTCCTGGGGTCTTTAAGAGCTGAAAACAACAACAAAACTGGGTTAAGTGTGAGGACATTTGAGGAGGTTTTAAAGGACGGGTTTTTCCAGAACGTGTTTGCGTTCAAATGCGTCTTTATTCCCGCTACAGTTCCTCACCTGAGTTTGAGTTTGGGTTTGGATAGACTGGCCCTTGCTGTGGAGAAGAATTGCGGAGCCACGTGAAATGCTCCCAATACTTTAAAGTACGAGATTGCGTGCTTTAATACTACATTTAGATACTAAACTTAAAAAGACACCGAATAAAAGGCGTCGTCAAATTCAAGTTTTGCCGTCTTTAAAATTATTCAACAACAAAAAAACGGTCCAGATTTAACTTACTCAGCCAGGTAGGTTATAACTCGCCTGTACACAAACGGTTAGTAGCACGGGTTAAATATTAATCCGCAAATACTGTAAAGCCGGGCTTAATTGTTTCATTTCCTTTCCAAAAAAATAATCACAACAAATGACTTTGAGGATCACGCCTTGATACATTTCCCTGCTACAGTCGTCAGAGGTTGCTAGAATTATTATTTTTAATTAAAAACGAATTTCACTTACACGCGCTTAGTTAAGACAAACAAACGCCTCCAAATAGAAGATGTAAGCGCTCAAGAGTATTAATTGATCCATCACCTACATTGTCTGTTAGCTCCCCAGCTGCTCCACACACACAAAGCCTGTCCCACCGACAAACACTCTCACAGATTCAAAGTTCCCACAATCATTTCTCGCCACAGCACAGCCCCACGCGTGGACGCTGGTCGCGACGCGTTTAAGGCCTCCGCGGAAGTTAAACTAACGCGTAACCTCCGAGTTGTTTAGGATCATCAGGTTGGAGAAGGTTTACGAAAGAGGCGCGAACGTCTCATCATGTGATGGGCCTCGCGAGCCTCCTCCTCCCCAGCTCGCTCACTCACTCAGTGCCCCCACGACTCACATCCGCTCTCCTATAGTCCTCTTCCCACTTTCACATGATTTGGTCTGACTGCTCATTTGTATTTTTTGGCATTGAGGATTTATAAAGCAATTAGGCTACTGATTATAATTTTAAAAAAGTGTTTCTGATTTGTTACATTGATGTTTTTCATGGCGAAGCTTTACTTGGCGTAAGCCAGCAGTTTGATATACTTAGTGGCAACCCAAAAACAACCGCCTATAGGACACTTTTTCACTATTTATTTGCATATAATGCAAATAAATAGTGAATGAATTTAATATGAACAAATACAATTAGTGCATAAACAGCATTTGTGCATTAAATATAATGGTCCACATACCTGATCATGGCAGAAGTGAAGAATGAGGTGAAGGTGTTTTATCCTTAAGGTCTCAATATCTTACTTGCGCAGATGTTTCACACTGAACCCATGTCGCCACTCAAGGCAGACAACAAAATGATATGTCATGCATGTAATTGTAGAGCATCCCTTTTTTCTTGTTGGGGGGGTGGGGGTGAAGGAAAGTCCGCACAAAATCTCTCCGATTATCTCTCTTAGCTCTAGAAATAACTGGAGTACTGCTCATCACAGTCTGGGAATCATGGAAATGCAAATCTCAAGACATTGCATGTCTTCAAAAAGTTTCCTAAAAATAGTTTGAATGCGAGACACACTGGCTTTATGGGAATAAATCCTATGGTCAGTGAGAGACAGAAGGCTTTGGTGACCTCTGACCCCGGGTTCACTCAACCCCCACTATTCCACAGTGGGCTGTATGTGCACCATTGTATTAGGCTCCAAAGAGCATTTCCCTCAGCATTCCCGCATAATTTTATCCACGAGTTCATCTTGTGTTTATTTTGGAGTATGCTTATTAAAAAGTAGATGCAAACCAATTATCAACCAATCTTTTTTTTGATTCTAAATACTATTTAGAAGCGATAACATGTTTCTAACCCAATTTTGAATAAAGATCTGCAAGTTAACACGCTCTTCTTTAAATAGGAGGAAATCTCCGAGCATCCTTTTGAACTTTAACCTACTTTTTCTCTCCCAAAGGCACAAAGAAAATGATAAGCATGAAAAAGCTAATAGGGTGTATGCATTTACTTATGCTAAGACAGTTGTTGACTAACAGATTGAACTAGAAACATTGGCTTGAAAATGGTGAACTAAACAATAGATATTCTTTAGGTTACGAATGCTTTAAACTAAATCACAGTACAGGTAATTAAACCCCGATACAATTTTATACTATAATTAACATGTATGTTTAAGAACAAATTGTTTATGGATGAAGATTATCTTTTGAATTAGTGCTGTAAATTAAAATTCATGTCTGAAATGTGTTTTATGTCTAATATTACTCCCACTACCACAGTTTTCCTCTGAATATAAAACAGCTACAAATCCCAGACATTATTCAAAACCTTTTAGACCTCTAACAAATCACTCTTGAGCGTATCAATGCGTTTTTAACAGGTGTTACATTACATTTAATCATATTTCATATTTAAATGAACATTTATATTTTGATAGAATATTGTTAGCTTTAAACTTGAGCAAATATATAAATATAAGCCCTCTTTAGTTTCTCTATTTTATATACAAATAATTGTACACATTTCAAATTCCAAGGCAAGCTCGTACTGAAGGTAACGCAAATGAACAACGCACTTGCAGAGATAACTGCACGTAACAAGCGTTTAAACGCAACCAGCAGAGGGCAGTGTTGCCAACTTAGCAATTTTGTTGCTAAATTTAGCAACTTTTCAGACTACCCTAGCAACTTTTTCTTCCAAAAGCACCTAGCAACAAATTTAGCTATTTTCACATTTTATTTGGCTACTTTTAGCAACTTTTGATAAGTGACTACACATTTTCCCAAAAAGAGGAAACCAAAGATGCCTAGAAGTACATACATCACATGAATTAAGTTATTGCTATTTGATAATAACAATGATAATTTAATAACAGTTCATTTATGATACACCTTGTTAGTAGCTTGTACATGTGATTGTTGATCAGTTAGTACACTAAGAAAAATATCTAGAAAAATGGCAAAGGTACTAGTAATTTTCCAGGACATTATCTGTTATCCATTATCAATTATCCGTTGTAACCCAGTAACCTGAAAACACAAAATACAATGCGTAATTTAAAATGCAGGTAAAAACCTGTGATTTATTTTCTTAGAGTGTAGCATACTGACTACTAATACACTGCTTAAAACTATAATTGTTCAGAATGTGTAGGTTTACTAGTTTACTAGCTAATAAAAACTTGTAATCGTTCAAAAATTAAATAGTTCAAAAGCGTTCAATGTTGTATATAAAAATAGTTATTTATATTTTTACATATTATGCATTTATAGTATTTTACGAACAAATTTAAATTAACAAAAAATATATTTTTGCTGAGATTTGATGTAGTGACACAATTTTGGGTCGTGATTACGTAATGACATCACACCATCATTTAGCAACAAATCGACCTTCCTTTAGCAACTTCCCCTGAAAATTAGTTGGCAACACTGGCAGAGGGCGTAAAGTGTTCGTTGCGCTCTCCTACATTAAAACAGGAAGTTGTGCTCACTGGACACTGTGAACAGAAACCGTAGTCAACGACGCGGATGTTGTAAGTATGAACCAACAATTTTGCACGATTCATCAATGCCGGACATTCAAAAAACGCTCTAACGGTTTGAAACGACCAAGCATCCTGCGTTTGCTTGTAGCTGGTGAAAGAAAATGGGTATGAAAATTAAGTGACCTTCTACAGTACACAGTTTCTGACATTTTAATTGAACTCAAAACAGTTTAGTTATGAGGCCCATGGAAATCACTGATCAAAACGCTGAACACGAGTCCAACTCCAGAGATGACCATCACTGGGTGGAGAAACTCTTCCCTCCTCGTTTCACTTTCCAAAACCTGCTGGAAAACCAAACCAGACACAAGCGAACAATGCAACAGTTCAACAAAACCATCATCAACCCACTCCACCAGCCTGCACGAACCCTAGAGGAGCCACAGAAGGCAGATCTACCTGAAAGCTTTGAAACCGAAAGTTTTGACCGAGCGACTGTGCAAGAAGGAGGCCCTGGCCAAGAGATTGATTCGGCATGAGCAGCCTGTAGATGAAGGAGCAAACTCTGAAAATCCTACTGACCAGATCGAGACTGTGGGACAGAGGTGCATTTTGGAACGAGAGGGACATCACCAAACTGCGGGCTGGTATTGAAGAAGTAGAGAGGGACAGATGGCGACTAAAGCAACAGCTCATTTGTACAGAGGAGCAACTTAAAGCAGAACATGAGGAAAGGATGAAGCTGCAAGGCCTGGTGGAGAAGCTGGAGAAACAGTTAAGCCTTTCCAAAAAAAAGGGCTGCACGTCAGGCCTTCAATGATAAATGATCTGAAGTCAGAGAGCCAAAAAATTAACGCTCGGTTACATAAGCGGACTATACAGGTCAGGGAAAATGGAAGAAGACGAGCAAAAGAGGACATGCAGCAGATCGTACAGGAGCGCCCCAACCTCGCATGGGAACTGGAAAGAGCGCAAGCGCAATGGAAATCTGAAGGAGACAGACTGGAAAAAGTGGCTCAGATAGAAAAGTGAAGTGACGTGGCCAAGTGGCCACTAGGAATTAGTGCTCTGCATTTAACCCATCCAAAGTGCACACACACACACACACCGTGAACACACACCCAGAGCAGTGGGCAGCCATTTTTTGCTGCGGCTCCTGGGGAGCAGTTGGGGGTTCAGTGCCTTGTTCAAGGGCACCTCAGTCATGGTATTGAAGGTGGGAGAGAGTGCTGTACATTCACTCCCCCCACCTACAATCCCTGCCGGTACGAGACTCAAACCCACAACCTCTGGGTTACGAGTCCGACTCTCTAACCATTAGGCCACGACTTCCCCGTCAATAAATAAGGTTGTGCTCCAGAGGCTTCAGAGGGAGGTGGAGCAGACCCGAGCTGACCTGTGCGCAGAGAGAGAGTCATGCACGGAATCGCACAGCCCTCGAGCTCTTACACAGACACTTTAGCAGCCAATAATTAGTTACAATATAAATGTGAATTAAAATGCAGCCATTTAAATCCTGTTTAAATAAAGACAAAATTAACGTTACCGCACACAAGTGCCATCGTTAATTTTATTTTCAATATGCATCCACACTTACTCTTCTTTTTAAAATAAAACTTTATGTACATATATAATCCTCTCCCACAGTGGAAAATATAACAGAAAGGGAAAATGAGTGAAAGCATAGCTAACATTATCAGTCAAAATGCAAATAATAAAGGTGTATATAATCCACCGTAATAACTTACCAAAGATCTAACATATTATTTTGAATCTCTTTTTCAAAGATCACTATCGCTGCATGGAGAATCTGAAGGCTCAGCTTCAATGAGCTTAAGGACAAAAACCTCCTTTAAAACCCTGTCAGTGGAATCACATTTGGCCAAACACCATTCTTGTACATGTGGCATCAAGTGACATTTAATGAAACGGCAGAAATATTTAGTTAACGATAGCTGTAGATCTTTTGGGGAAAAAAGGCAAATGAATCAGTCTAGGCCACCGTTCAACACAAAGGCTTTGTGATTGCAGATGTGGTGCAGTTCATAAAAGCAAATAAAGGCAGCTCAGAAGGTTTTTGTCCCCCTTCACTTCCTAAATACAATAAATTTCCACATGCACAAGTCATAGTTTCAAAAAACTAAAAATAAAATTTGGTGATGAGCGGACTGAAATGATGTCAAAGCACACATTGACATTTGGATGAATCCATTAAAAACCGTTTAGAGTGAAACTGTGCGTGTCAAACTGTGTGCTTTCCTCACACTCATGACATTCTATGTATCCATTAGCAAACTGAAAAAATTAAATAATTTCCCTTCTAGGTCCTATTCAGCATTGCAAGACCACAACTTTGGCATGTCGTAAGGCCGTATTTTAGCTTGCATAATTCAAACTACCGCCCCACATCCAAAATAATACAAGAAACACTTTACACTAAGGTTTGATTTGTTAACATTAGTTAATGCATTAGGTACCATAAACAATTTTTTATTAATCCAAGTTAACATTAATTGTTAATAAATATGCTATCGTTCATTATTAATTCATGTTCATTCGTAATACATAAACTGTTAATTTATGCAATCTGAAATGTAGAATATAACATTAACCAAGATTAATAAATGCTAATTCATGACACCAAATGCATTTACCAATGTTAATGAATTTAACCTTACTGTAAAGTGTTTCCATAATATCTACTGAAACGAAGTGGGGGAAAAAAACAGCACTTAGGAATTTAAAACCTATGAGGTATATGAGAAAGGAACTTGTGCAAACAGAGTACATAAAATATATTCAACTTAAGATATAAAGACTAATGTTGGAACCCTTCAGTAGCTACTGAAAGGACCAATCCACTGGAGAACCAAATTCTGGGTCTATCTTAAGATATAACATGTGTTACCACAGCTTTGGCTCATTCAAGTTTGACAGTGCAGGACACGAAGAACTGTGTTAAATGGTCTTTCCTACTGCATCAATCTTTTAAAGGCTTAATTGGCTTGTCTAAGCTGCCCATCAAAGCACAGCTCAAGGAATGTCATGACGTGCCCCAGCTTTAGCATTTCACAATCTTTCAGTGTTACAGTGTGTGTGTGGAGGTTATCATGTCTTGCACTGTAATCGTGTACCATATAGTTCACCATTACTGAAATCTATGAACCCTGAATTCATTGCATGGTTCATCTAAACTGAAAAAAACTTTAAATGAGTATTGTTTTTAATCATTATATATGTTTTTTTAATAGTTTAAATAAAACTAGTTCTCCTAAGGTGTTAACCCAAGCAAAAGCAGAATACTACAAATCCAATGTTATAGATAAATATAAATGTAATAGAAGACCCAGAATGACCAAGCTACTTAAATAAGGCACCCAGTTAAAATGGAAATTAAGTGCAGCATCTAACATGACCACTTAACTCTATGAGCTACTTTTTCCATCACATTTCACTTGACCACATGACATTTTCAGGATATAAAAATGCTTTAATGTCCCTTAACTAGTTTAAACGTGAGAATGTCCAGTTGAAGGCCCCATAATGTCCTGTATTTGTGACCTATCGTTTTAATTTTTAAAGTGTTCATTAATATTTGGTTTATGAACTGGCACTAATGGCCTACCTGGAGCAAAGCTACCAGATTTAGTGCAAATATGCAGAGCCATACCTGTACCAATATACTAATACTTTCTTTTAAATATATTAAAAAGGCTTGATTAGGCTTTCAATATACTTTTCATTCTGATGAATTTGGATACATTTTTCAATTTAAGATTTACCGTCTAAAGGTAAATCAACTATACTTCTTTTTTAGGGGCAGTGCTAAAAATGTATACAGGTTTAAATAGAGTGCTTGGGTTCCACTTGCACCTCCTGCAGCATGAACCTGCTCGCCCCCAAGTAAAGGGACAGACAGGTGTTTGCACATCCTGACAGCATTTCTCTACCCGTTTCAGAAGTTGGATGTAAAGAGATTTATTCCGAGTGATGCCAGCCTTTTTTTCTTAGACTTTTTTCCCTACCATCCAATTCTCACCCACATAAATCAAACTACTTCACTAGCCAAGCTCCCTGGTTCTACACTCCACGTTTTCCCATTAGGACTCCTCTGCAGGTGCAGGCCGTTTGAGGTCCCGTATCTGCTTAATGAGATAGTTCTTCTCATCACAGAACTGCTCGTCTTCAGAACGGTCCATTTGAAAGTGGTTCAGGAATTCCACCAGCTTGGACTGATTCTTGAGGAGGATGTCCAGCACCGGCTGGGTCTTACTGGGGTTAGCCACAAACACCTGAAAGGACACAAGAAACGGTCCAAGTCACTGAATCTACCTTCATGCAGTCTGAACTACAGCACACACACACTAGTAACTGACCCTGACCGGTTTACATTCAGTAAGTCAGGGCAAAACTGGGACAGAAGACCGGTCAGCTGCCGAGTGTGGAAAGTAATTGGAGTAGACAGAGGGAAAGACAGACAAGCGAAGTGCCAAATCCAAATATATTAAGTTACTTGAAATGCTGTGCATATAAACACATACCTTAAAGACATGGAAGGCTTCAAATTGGATGTTACGGCTGTTGTCTCTCAGCATGTTCATCATCAGCTTTAGGTTCTCAGCTCGACTGATGTATTTGGTCATGACTGTGAAGTTGTGTCTGTCCAGTAATAGTTCTCCTAAGAGCTGGATATCATTTGATAGTCAAACTCACTTAAGAACAACAGCAAAACTACGTGGTAAGAATAAAGCCAAACCTCCCAACATATTGCCATTTTATTAAACAAAGCAAGGTTTGTCATAAAACATTCCTATGTGAAGAAAAAGTATGTGGCTATTCAAGTTACAAAGAAGCGTCTTTCTGAGAAAAGGACTTGATAACTTATTTTCTTCGACTATCTGTCTTTCATGTATAGATCCTAGCAGCTTAATCTCCACCTCAAGGGTTTGAATACCATTACAGCCTTGAATTATT
This sequence comes from Sinocyclocheilus grahami, assembly GCF_001515645.1. Lineage (NCBI taxonomy): Eukaryota > Metazoa > Chordata > Actinopteri > Cypriniformes > Cyprinidae > Sinocyclocheilus > Sinocyclocheilus grahami. The sequence continues at coordinate 1,597,545 of NW_015505202.1, read as the reverse complement.
GAAAACACCTCTGTGAAAACCGTGGTTTATGCTCACCTTCAGAGACTGGCGCTTGGTGACATAACAAACACCTGAAAGGACACAAGAAACGGTCCAAGTCACTGAATCTACCTTCATGCAGTCTGAACTACAGCACACACACACTAGTAACTGACCCTGACCGGTTTACATTCAGTAAGTCAGGGCAAAACTGGGACAGAAGACCGGTCAGCTGCCAAGTGTGGAAAGTAATTGGAGTAGACAGAGGGAAAGACAGACAAGCGAAGTGCCAAATCCAAATATATTAAGTTACTTGAAATGCTGTGCATATAAACACATACCTTAAAGACATGGAAGGCTTCAAATTGGATGTTACGGCTGTTGTCTCTCAACATGTTCATCATCAGCTTTAGGTTCTCAGCTCGACTGATGTATTTGGTCATGACTGTGAAGTTGTGTCTGTCCAGTAATAGTTCTCCTAAGAGCTGGATATCATTTGATAGTCAAACTCACTTAAGAACAACAGCAAAACTACGTGGTAAGAATAAAGCCAAACCGCCCAACATATTGCCATTTTATTAAACAAAGCAAGGTTTGTCATAAAACATTCCTATGTGAAGAAAAAGTATGTGGCTATTCAAGTTACAAAGAAGCGTCTTTCTGAGAAAAGGACTTGATAACTTATTTTCTTCGACTATCTGTCTTTCATGTATAGATCCTAGCAGCTTAATCTCCACCTCAAGGGTTTGAATACCATTACAGCCTTGAATTATTGAAAACACCTCTGTGAAAACCGTGGTTTATGCTCACCTTCAGAGACTGGCGCTTGGTGACATAATTGTCCGAATGCAGCAGCCTTTCATACTCTGTGAACAGCTAAAAACAGTTATGAAATGATTAATCATAATACTTTTTGTCCATGAAGTACAGCAGCCAGAAAAAGAGAGAAAAAAAAAAAACTAACAAAAAAAAACCACATTTAAAAGCACTTGCACATTAAATTTTGGGATACAAGAGTAACTCACTCTGTCGTAATTTGACTCCAAGAAATCTGCACACATGATCTTGTGTCTTGTCAGCAGATCCTAAAAACAAAGACTTTTGTCATTTTCTCTTTTGAAAGGTTTTCGATTCTTTGATTTAAAGTGATGGTCAACCAAAAATTTTAATTCTGTCATTCTGTTATACAAATTCTGCCTCATTTGTTCTTGTGCATCAAGCACACACCTTTGAGCTTCCTTGTGTTATATTTGATGTGTTCTATATCTATGCATGTTGATCAATGTTTATATATGAATAAAATGTAATCAAAATATAAAGTGATTGGTTTTTTCAGAAGACTTGGATTAAAACTTTTGATTCATATGGATTACTTTTATTATTTCTTTATGTACTTTTGAGGCTTGAAAATGTAGAACTCAGATGTTCAATGGATGGACAATTGGAAATGGGTCATCAACTAACACTCGTATATAAAAAAAATAAAAAAGAAAAAGAAAATACTATTGTGGCTTGTCATATGGCCAAAACATTGTAGTAAATAACGTTTTTTTCTGCAAAGTATGACAGTGTGGGATTTTTCCTTTCCTCTTCATAGTTTGTTGTACATACCTACGTGTTATTTTTTTTTATGGTTTCATTTAATTCTAAAATAAATAAATAACCTTAAACACTCTTATGACATCACTGCATAAATAGCTCAGGTGATGAAATATAAAATGTTTTGCTATCAATTTATTAGTGTATTGTGGCCCATTTTCATGTTCCTAAGACAATGTTTGCAAGGCAAAACTTACAAAATGGATGATACTTTGCGTAAATATCATACCTTAAAAGAGGCGAAAGCATCAGAGGCAATGTCAAATGTAGATAGCTCCACATAGCGAAAGAAGCAGTAGAACTCCTCAGAGAACAGAACGATTCGGGCCAGAGGTTCATGACGCAGACATTCCCTCAACATCAAGCCACAGTTAAGGGCCACTTCTGGGGTTTCATAGCTGCGTTCAAAAGATAAATAAATAAGCCTGGTTATTTCTATAACGTGGAAGAACCACATTTGTTTGTGTGTGTATGTATATATATATATATATATATATATAAAAAATTGAAAGTCATTATTCAAACATAATATCAAACCAAAGTGTCAATAACTTGAAATGTTTGTGCTGTAAAAGCTAAACTCCATTGGCAGCTTAGCCACGTGGACAGGAAATGGAAAAATGATGGTCCTAAAATAACCATCCAACCACAGTCTCCCATAACATCAATTGGAAAAGCCAGGCTAATCAATGGCTTCTGAAAGTGTTGATCTATGGCTATGCCCTGGGGTCTGGAAACTCACCCCTTCAGCAGCATAAAGAGGATCTGTGAGTGGGAAGAGATGTACTCCACAGTTGGGGTGCGAGCGCCAATCTGGCGACGCACAATGTTGCTAAACAGATGCACCACATCCTTCTTTCCCTTTGGTGAACAACGTGTTATAAATCAAAGGGAGTGAACAACAAATGTGTGGTTAGTGCACAGAGCAATATACCTTACAGCAAGACGGACATAGTTGTATTTCAAACATTTCAAAAGCAATGATATGCACCTCAAAATCAATCCTCTGTAGGTTTGCTATGAGGGAAATGAGGAGGTTGGTGTTGTAGAGCTCCTGAGCCAGTTGAGCCACTGCCTCAGTCTGAGGCTCCTTGTCTCCAGTGCCACACAGCACCTCTTTCAACGACGCAAGATTTTTTGATACTTCCTCTGCAACCTACAGGAGAAACAGTGAGTTTTTCTGACTCCGTCACAGTCCACAGTTTGCTAAAACATTTGCATTGAGATGTTGACATAAAAGGACCAACCTTTTCCCATTTCTTGCTTTCAGATGACTCCAGCTTCTCCAAGTATGCCACATTCTCCTTCAGACTCTTCACAATCTCTGCAGGGCTCTTCTGAGACTTCCCAAAAGGGAATGGCATTGTTTTAGCCAGGATGTGTTGGACGAAGGACAACAGAAATGATTCACCTTTAAATGAAAAGGTAAAAAACAAATAGTTCAAAACCTTATAACAGCAAGTAAAGAATAAACTCAAAACAGCAAGTCATTATAATTGACAAAAGGACAAAACAGGCTTTTTCAAAGCAGCCAACATTATTCAGAACAAATTTTATACTCTTCATAGTTGCTAAACACAATGAAAACCGCTTGTACTGTTATTACTGCTAGCAATACAACTGTATAAAGAACAAAAACACTTCTGTCAAGGGTACTTCGACATACTGAAAACATCATGTCTTTTGTATTAAAGTGCACTACACTAACAATACTAACAGACTTCATTCCTTATGACAATTTGTTTGTTTTTTATTAATAACCCAAGCATGTTATGAAACACCTTCTAAACTTGCGCAACACTGACAAGTACAGATAGAGATAGAAGAGGCAGATGTGAAAGCATGGCACAAAATAGGTTAAGATTACGTTACTAAACGATGAGCAACTAGGCAATTTATTCAAATTGAAAAACAGCTAATATCCCGATGAGCTAAGCTAACCTCCACCCAGCACTTATCGATCAACACTTCTCAGGAACTCAATATTACTCATCACAGTCACTTTTTTGGGGTAGTGTGTCACCCTATACGGTCTTAACATGAACCCATAAGAACAAACACAACTGGGAAGAAATGAAATCCACTTTTTTAATCTTTCAGCTGGCTGGACGTGTAGCCATGTAAGTTAGCATGTTGGCTAACTGACTTCTGTCAGGCATGAACATCATGGCCAAACGAGCTAGAAGATTAACTCAAACCAGGAAACTAACCCCTTAGATAACTTACTTTGTAACTTGTTTCCATCAGAGTGGATTTTAGTCATACGGGTCCGCCTAAAGTTTCAGTTTGACACGCAGTCAGAGCTGAACCTTTCAACGACATTTTTTGACAGTTGATCAAGTTGCGTGTATTCTAAACTGATCTTTTATCCTTAACAGAGAAAAACATATGATCCATCGAACAATAAATCAACAAACCCCAGCTAAAATGTGTATTTGAAGTGCGATCTAGAGAGGAAAAAATGACAGGCAACATGTCAGGCTAAGGGGATGAGTTAGCTGGAGGTGGAAGGAAGGCAGAGACACTCACCGCATTCACCAGAAGTCCACTTTAAAATCCACACGCGATGAGGAGAAAAGTAAGCTAAATCGACGTGTGAACGGCTAAATATAGAGCTATTAATCCAGTTCAAACTATGTCGAACATACTATTTAATCTCCCCAAAAGGAGATAATTCTTGTGTTAGTAACTGCGATTAATTTAGGAGTGGTTTGTTACTCGTACACTTCAAGCTTTTTACTTTATCAGGGAAGTTAAAGAGAGATTTGAACGCCCACCCTTTTTTAATTGACGCAAACGCCGACCAATCAGAACACGAAATGGAGCGCACGCCCTGAACAGAAATCGAACTAATAAATGAAAATGAATTGAGGCAACAAAACCACTGAAAGCAAAGCTGGATTATGGACCAGGCCAGTGCTCAGAGGCCCCCGAAGACTAAAGTAGTAGTAGTAGTAGCAGTAGTAACTTTATTTAGGGAACTTAGGGAAATGTTGTTTAAGTGTCTTGTTTCAATATGCGGTTCTCACAAACGACAGTACAACATACATTTCACAATAGACACAATACAAATGTAACATCAATCAAAAGTAAGCTAAACACCAGGGCCCTTGTTGCAAACAGCACAGGCTGACCCCTGACTACTATTTTTAATTCATTAATATAAGCATCCAAAAACACACGCTTTGTAATTTAGGTAAGTCATTCTTGTTTTTCCACTCGTGCCCATTCTGTTTGTACTCATGGATCACACAATTTCACCTTGTTGTTATGTTGTGTCTGTAGTCTATTCTGTTTATTGTTATATTGTTGGGTTTGCTTGTTCCATTTAGTTGTACTTTTATGTTTATGCCACCTTGTGCACTGTCTGAAAGTGCTATATAAAGCAAACACTATTAGTAGTAGTCAGTTGCATGGCACATCTGGTCATGTAATCAACATGGCTGCATCCATGAAGGAGTGGCCCGCTCCATGTAAAATATTTTGTCTAGAACACTGATAGGTATATTTCATGTGAGTGTACGACATTTTAATCTCAAAAGTTCTATACATGTTTTAAGGCCTGTTCACACCAAGGAGGATAACCATAATGATAACTATAAAGTTTAATTAGCCTAATCGTTATAATTCTAGAGAAGGCTACTCCACAGCTATAACGATAACAACAGAGAGTAACGATTTTGTTGGAATCACTTTCAAAACGAGTTTTTTTCCAGCTGATAAACAATAAATGCATTGTGACAGCCAAATTGAATCCTAATGTAATTATCGTTATCATTTACAATCAGAATGAAGAATTTGTCTTGGTGAAGCTTCCAGTACACACACACATACACACACACAGAGAGAGAGAAACAGACTATACAATATATACAAAATGTAAAAAATAATAATAATATTAATATTAAAAAAATATATATATTTAGATGTGGTTATGCAGAAGAACGTGAATAAGAAATGAGCAGGATATGTTAAATATAAAAGTATAAATTGTATGTTGCACATTTCTCTCTCTCCCTCTCTCTCTCTGTGTGTGTGTGTGTGTGTGTGTGTGTGTGTAGGGCCGGATTTACGCATAGGCATTCTAGGCACATGCCTATGTTCACTCGTCCAGGGGAGGCCCAAACACAATGAAGAGATATATAATATTTTTTGGTATATGGGCTATCTACAACAGTAAAAGAACCAAAACACCAGAAGACATTGAGCAAGTAAATATAACAAACAATAGGGTAAAAAATTACAAACTATTTCCATGTTTTCCACCTTTTTTATGTAAAATGTAAAAATTTTATGTACCTCTGTTATTAGCTCTAAAATGACGTTTTGGAATTCGCAACGGAAGGTTTATCTTGAAATATCTAAACAATATCTTGAGGTGTAGTTGTGACACCAGGCCATTACAATTATTAGAGAAATAATGCACTCCCGAAGTGGTCACGACGCTGGAGCCTAATGGAAGGGTCTTTCTCCATTCTCAAACTAATTAAGACATTTGATTTTTATCGACTGAATGCAAGCGCTTTATTGCGATAGAAAACACTGTAAAGGTTTCCACTGATTACGAAATATTTTGTTTGCTGGGGTGGTAATATTATGTAGGCCTATTAATAAAGAAGGGGGGGGGGGCAAAAATTGTTTTGCCTATGTCACTATAAGAGGTAAATCCGGCCCTGTGTGTGTGTGTACTGGTTTATATATCCTAGTTGGGACTTAAACCTGACTACACACAGACTCATGGGGACTCGTGTCACGGTGGGGACCTAAATTGTGGTACAAAAGCTTATAAATCGTACAGAATGAATTTTTTTGAAAAAAAAAAAATGCAGAAAGTCTCCTGTAAGGGGTAGGTTTAGGGGTAGGGTTGGTGTAGGGCAATAGAATATACGGTCTGTACAGTAGAAAAACCATTACGCCTATGGAGAGAGTCCCCACAAGGATAGCTGACCAGACATGTGTGTGTGTGTGTGTGTGTGGAAAAAATATCATAAATATTTACATTTTATAAAATGTGCATTCATTATGCAACTCATCTGTATATTTGCTCGTCTAGGCCTATTCCTCAAGCTATCTTGACGGTAAGCACAGTACGTAAGGGGCGTACGCGTATGCTTCAATGTCGGACAAACGTGCTTTTTGCAGTGAGCGACGTCACTTGAACGCCTCGCAATGGTGAGAGGCGGATCGCACGAGCACTCGATGCTGAGCGAGAGGAAGAGCCAGAACGCGCGCTCTAAATCTATCCCCCATTCAACACAGCAGCGGTAAGAGCTTCCTATATGTCACACAGACACTGCAATGCACTGGTTTAGAGTTAGAAAAGGAATGGGATGAGTGAAACAATAGTCGGGACTAGCTAGGTCTCTTACATTTCGCATGGCGGGTCTCCACATGTGAAGCGGGTGAAATAATCCCGCTGCGAACAATATATTATAAAAACCAAATAATGGTTTACAGTCATCCCCAGAAGTTCAGATTACATATTTTTTTTGCGCACAGTTGTGCTCATCAGTATTGTTGTAGCCACCACATAATGTGGGCCGTAATGGGGTACATTTATATAGATATACACATCTTTATTTCATCTAAAGGGGGGCACCAGATAGTCTTACAGTAGTTCATATTCACTGGAAAGTAAGAGTTTTTGTCTAAGAGCGAAACAAGCGCTTTGTCGCAGGCCTGTATATCATCCTCCTCCCTTATTTGTGAAAACGGTGCCTGGGATGCTGTGTTTTTCCTTGTGCATTTCGTTCGTTGAGACTCGTGAGCAGGTTGTTTCAGCTGTTCTGTTGGATACAGAGTGTCGCGCAGTGTTATGTTGCTGTTCGTGTTGCAGCTTCTCTGCTATCATGGCAGCGGAGCTCCTCTGTGGCGCGAAGAGGCGGGTAAAGCCATCGCGGCTCGAAACAACACGCTGTCCGTCTTAGAACAGCAAACGAAGGATGGCTTGGTCATTCGAATCGAGCGAAATTAAGCTTTTGTTTCTGTTTTGGATCAACCTGATGGGCTAGCCATGTCGCGCGGGAGGTGTTTTGTGAACTCTGGTCAGAGCTTTCTATTGGCATTGCAGTGTTTCAAATACGCCACCCATGTAAGCTACTTCTACATTATTTTAATGACAATAAAAGTGTGCAGTCATCAAACTTATATTATATAGGTTTGTGTGACGTATTTAAGCCTAGGTTTTGTGTGTCGTGCGACATTAGAGTCACATAAAATCTTTTTCAACCCAGGGTAGTGAATTTTTTTTAACGTAAACGATGTAGTTTATTTAGTGCCATTGCTTATAGTGAGTATCAATTCATATAATCTAGTTTTAAGTTGTTATATAAGGGGTTTTTCAAACTTTTCTGGACCCCCAAATAGGATTAGCCCAGAGGTGCCCAAACTCGGTCCTGGAGGGCCGGTGTCCTGCAGGGTTTAGCTCCAGCTTGCCTCAACACACCTGCCTGGAAGTTTCTAGTATGCCTAGTAAGAGCTTGATTAGCTGCTTCAGGTGTGTTTGATTAGGGTTGGAGCTAAACTCTTCAGGACACCGGCCCTCCAGGGCCGAGTGTGGGCACCCCTGGATTAGCCCCTTACCAGGGGACCCACTCCTAAAATACAGAGAGAGAGATGCAAGTGCAATGTAAGTTCCTACGGAGTTACATAAATCGAGGTAATGTTTGTACTGTGAAAACTACATTGTTTATATATATATATATATATATATATATATATATATATATATATATGAAGAGTTCAGATGCAAAAGCCTCTAAGTGCCATCTGAAA